>NW_012118043.1:12092741-12093750 GCF_000951035.1 Colobus angolensis palliatus
AGAAAGAAAGAAAGAAAGAAAGAAAGAAAGAAAGAAAGAAAAAGAGAGGGGGAGGGAGGGAGGAAGGAAAGAAGGTCATTTATCACAGTTCCCACTTACCATAGGTTAAGGGCTGATATGGCCATTAACTCTCTCCTTCTTTCTTCCAGACTGCACTTCAGAGTTGCTCTTGTTTGCATGTGTGTGGGTTTCTGAAACTTCAGGGAATGCCTGAAGCAGAGAAGCAGAAAAGTACAAAGTGCACTAAATGTGGGACTGTCAGCTTGAGTCTGAGCTCACGTGGAACTTTTCACTACTGCTGCAACCAAAATCAGGTGGGCAAGGGGTGTGAAGTGGGGCTCTAAATACACCTGCCACCGTGTGTGAACATACACTCCCATAGAACATTGCGATTGCTTCTAAGGTGCTTTTCTAAATTGAGATTGCCTGTTTAGTGATCACTGCCTGCTACTTGGCAGTGGTTTCCCTGATGGCAGGGAAAATGTCTGTCTTGCTCATCACTATATCCCCAATACTAACAAGTCTACAGTAACCAAAACAGCATGGTACGGGTACCATAACAGAGATATCGAGCAAAGGAACAGAACAGAGGCCTCAGAAATAACACCACACATCTACAACCATCTGATCTTTGACAAACATGACAAAAACAAGCAATGGCGAAAGGATTCCCTATTTAATAAATGGTGCTGGGAAAACTGGCTAGCCATATGCAGAAAGCTGAAACTGGATCTCTTCCTTATGCCTTATACAAAAAGTAATTTAAGATGGATTAAATACTTAAACGTTAGACCTAAGACCATAAAAACCCTAGAAGAAAACCTAAGCAATACCATTCAGGACAGAGGCATGGGCAAGGAATTCATGACTAAAAATAGCAATGACAACAAAAGCCAAAATAGATAAATGGGATCTAATTAAACTAAGGAGCTTCTGCACAGCAAAAGAAACTACCATCAGAGTGAACAGGCAACCTACAGAATGGGAGAAAAATTTTGCAATCTACCCA
>NW_012118043.1:12094340-12104840 GCF_000951035.1 Colobus angolensis palliatus
TAAACTAAGGAGCTTCTGCACAGCAAAAGAAACTACCATCAGAGTGAACAGGCAACCTACAGAATGGGAGAAAAATTTTGCAATCTACCCATCTGACAAAGGTCTAATATCCAGAATCTACAAAGAACTTAAATAAATTTACAAGAAAAAAGCAAACAATCCCATCAAAAAGTAGGCAAAGGATATGAACAGATATTTCTCAAAAGAAGACATTTGTGCAGCCAAAAGACACATGAAAAAATGCTCATCATCGCTGGTCATCAGAGAAATGCAAATCAAAACCACAATGAGATACCATCTCACACCGGTTAGAATGGCAATCATTAAAAAGTCAGGAAAAAACAGATGCCGGAGAGGATGTGGAGAAATGGGAACGCTTTTACACTGTTGGTGGGCTGTAAACTAGTTCAACCATTGTGGAAAACAGTGTGGTGATTTCTCAAGGATCTAGAACTAGAAATGCCATTTGATCCAGTGATCCCATTCTGGGTATATACCCAAAGGATTATAAATCATGCTGCTATAAAGACACATGCATACTTATGTTTATTGCGGCACTAGTCACAATAGCAAAGACTTGGAACCAACCCAAATGCCCATCAATGATTAAGAAAATGGATTAAGAAAATGTGGCACACATACACCATGGAATACTATGCAGCCATAAAAAAGGATGAGTTCATGTCCTTTGGGACATGGATGAAGCTGGAAACCATCATTCTCGGCAAACTATCGCAAGACAGAAAACCAAACACCACATGTTCTCACTCACAGGTGGAAGTTGAACAAAGAGAACACTTGGACACAGGGTGGGGAACATCACACACTGGGGCCTGTCCTGGGGTGGGGGGATGGGGGAGTGATAGCATTAGGAGAAATACCTAATATAAATGACAAGTTAATGTGTGCAACAAACTAGCATGGCACATGTATACATATGTAACAAACCTGCATGTTGTGCACATGTACCCTAGAACTTAAAGTATAATTTTAAAAAAAGAGAAGAAAATGTGGCACATATACACTATGGAATACTATGCAGCCATACAAAAGGATGAGTTCATGTCCTTTGCAGGGACATGAATGATGCTGGAAACCATCATTCTGAGCAAACGCACAAGGACAGAAAACCAAACACCACATGTTCTCACTCATAGGTGGGAACTGAACAATGAGAACACTTGCACACAGGGCGGGGAATATCACACACTGGGGCCTGTCATAGGGTACGGGACTGGGAGAGGGATAGCATTAAGAGAAATACCTAATGTAAATGACTAGCTAATGGGTGCAGCAAACCATATAGCACATGTATACCTATGCAGCAAACCTGCACGTTGTACACATGTACCCTAGAACTTAAAGTATAATAATAATAATAAAGGAAACTCTGCAACGCAGACATTCTCAAAGATGTTTGGTGGATGACTGGATGAGTAAAAGTATCATTCCCATAATGGATACTCCGGATGATCAGCCACAACATTGTTCAGACTTTATGAATTGAAGGAGAGAATGCACCATTTACTCATGAAATTGCAGAGAATTACAGAAAATACAAGATGAACAGGTTGGAATTTCTTTTCCATTCAGGATGGAATAACAGAAACCAGGTTTGCTCTCTGAGCTGAAACAACTAAAAGTCCAGACAACATATACAAAACAATGGTACTTGGGACATTGGACACTGGGTAACAAAGAAGGGTTATCCCTGAGAGGCCGAAAACAACTTTAGCCAGTCCTATGATCATCCAAGTTTAATGCTTGGAGAAAGTTTCCAGGCGACAGTGGGAAGTGCTAACTGGTGAGAGGAGGAAAAGTAGAGAAGCAGGGAAGGGGAGAATTACAAAGGGACAGGAGGAAATTCTTGGGGGTGATAGGTATGTTCACTATCTTGATTGTGGAGACGATTCCATGGGTGTATACATATGTCAAAACATCAAATTATAGGCTTTTTTTTTTTTTTTTTAGACAGAGTCTCGCTCTGTCACCCAGGCTGGAGTGCAATGGCCAGATCTCGGCTCACTGCTTTACACCATTCTCCTGCCTCAGCCTCTGGAGTAGCTGGGACTAGAGGCGCCCGCGCCTGGCTGGTTTTTTTGTATTTTTTAGTAGAGACGGGGTTTCACCATGTTAGCCAGGATGGTCTCGATCTCCTGACCTCGTGATCCGCCGTCTCGGCCTCCCAAAGTGCTGGGATTATACGCTTGAGCCACTGCACCCGGCCCAAATTATATGCTTTAAAGTATGCATTTTATTGGATGTGTTCATACCTCAATCAAGTTGGTTTTTTAGAAAAGATGAGGGTGTTGATATTTCTGTCCAGGTAACAGAGGATAATGTGCATTAGACAAATACACACAGAACTCGTCAAAGAGTACGTAAGTAGGCCAGGCACGGTGGTTCACACCACTAATCCCAGCACTTTAGGAGGCAGAGCAGGGAGGATTGCTTGAGCCCAGGAGTTCAAGACCAGCCTGGGCAAGAAGGTGAGACCCCCATCTCTACAAAAATAATTTTAAAAATTAGCCAGGCATGGTAGCACATGTCTGTAGTACCAGCTATTCAGGAGACTGAGGCAGGGGGATCACATGAGTCCAGGAGTCCAAGGATGCAGTGAGCTGTGACCATGCCACTGCACTCCAGCCTGATAATTCATTCCTTTCCTTTCGTTCCCGATGCTTTGTCTTGAAGAGAGAGAAGTAGTGGAGCCTACAGAGTTGCTTAGGCCCCTAGCAGAATGCTTCTTCCCAAATTGTCACTTCCCCAGCATGGCCTCCTATTATCTAAATTAAGGAATAAATGGAATCAAGTTAAAACTGCATTGCAATGGTTGTACCCCTGCACGCACGTACACACACACACACACACTCACACACACAGGCCTCTCAGATCTCTCCACAGGCCACTTGCTCACTGTTTCCCACTCCCCTTTGGAGTCTCTGGCTAGTCTTCCTCCAGCCAAGTGTGAGCTTCCTTGGAAAGAAACACAGACCCCCTCAGAGCGGCTGGGGGGAGGCTGAACCCCTGAGGGTCTAAGGTGTACACTGCAGAAGGGAGCAAACAATCCCAAAACGGACACAAACGTCCATAAGGATTTAGATGTGTTTAATGGAAAAGCAAAACCATGACTGGAAAAAAGAGGTAAATATATCTTTTTTAAATCACTTGTTGGTTAAGCCTTTCTAATCATGCAGCAAAGGCATAAACCTCAAAGGATACGATTGTTTAAATCTATGCTAAAAATGAAAAAGGCTGGAGCAAGTATGAATGTTGAGAGCCACACACACCTGATAGACATTTCCTTGAAAGGACATGGCACTGATTAATTGGATCAGAACGAGGACTCAAACATCCACAGGGGCTGGCCAGGCATAGGGGGAAGCAGGAGCAGGGAGCTGTGCACAGGTGTGTGAGGGAGACTGACCAGGGGGAGGACACCATCAACTAAAGGAGATGGTGCCTCACCCTCTACCCCTAACAACTGTGACTGAAGCTAGGAAGGAATGAGGGGACCTCAGCTCTTCAGATCAGCTGTGAGATCTTCAGATGCTCGAGAACTGAGTGTAAAACCTCCTGGCTTACATTTTTCACAGGAGGTAAAACAAGGTGCAGACCAAAGAAACCAAGTCTTCAGGCTGGACTATGGGTCTTGGTTGTCTTGGCCCTGTGGGGCAGAAGGGATGAAGAAGGGCAGAGAAGGGCAGAAATAGCCCTCTGAAAACTGAGCGGGGACATAGGAGTACACAACCACCACCCATCTATTGAGAGAGTTTTGAATGTTACAATACATAAATTGAAATTTGCAGCTGCCCTCAGCTTACACTCCCCAACCCCTTCCACCACCATTCTTCCTTAAATAACAGAGAGGGTTGATGAGTAACATCCAGACAAGGACCAGCACAGGACCTTGGCAAAAGCGCACCAAGAAACAAGATGAAAGGAGCAAAATATGATGGAAGATGTTGAAAAATATTAAATTATGTGTATACCCCTCCACTGCTGAACTCCCTCTCCTCTGAGGTGTACTCCTATGAACCTCTTCCCTGAGGTCAGCCCTCGTTGCTTTAGGAGAGTCAGCTTGAAGGGACCTGTGAGCAAAGAAGACAAAATCTTGGCTTTGAGTTCTAAATCAGTGTTTCTCAACTTTAATGTGCCAAGGAACAACCTGGGGATCAAGAGCTCTCAGGAAATGTTCAGTCTGCTGGCAGGCTGACCACACTGAGTGGTAAGAATCCAAGGTCGGATGTAGGACAGGAAAGAAGAGAAAGAGGTGGAGCACGGTGGCTCATGTCTATAATCCCAGCACTTTAGGAGGCCAAGGTGGGCGGATCATCAGGTCAGGAGATCGAGACCATCCTGGCTAACATGGTGAAATCCCGTCTCTACTAAAAATGCAAAAAATTAGCCGGGCATAGTGGTGGGCTCTTGTAGTCCCTGCTACTCGAGAGGCTGAGGCAGGAGAATAGTGTGAACTGGGGAAGCGGAGCTTGCAGTGAGCTGAGATTGCACCACTGCACTCCAGTCTGGGCGACAAAGAGAGACTTCATCTCAAAAAAGAAAAAAAAAAAAGAAAAGAAAAGATAAGAACATGTGCTCCTACCCCACTTTCCAAAATGTAATGGCTGAAGAGGAGACAGAAGAGCAAGATGAATATCAGTCCCTGCAAGGGGTCACTGGACTGTGTACCCTGGGCACCTGGAAGGCAGGAGTGTTAGAGGTCCCTAGGGAGTAACTTGGGGATCTGAGCCTCAAATGCTCAATGTCCTGGCCCAGGAGACAGCAATCTGCAGGCCAGTGGAGGACAGTAGATGGAGTATCCATGAGACAGCTGGGAGGTGGCTCTAATTTTTCCTTCTGGAAGGAAAGGGAAGGAGAAACAGAGCAAGTACACCAGTGTCCTCATCTGTCATAGGAGGTGATGGGCATTGTCTAACACTTGAAACGTGTTGTGGAAAAACACTTGACAACCCAGCTACTGAATTACTTAGTGTACTTTTTGTACAATTTTTGTGTGACTTCCTGAGTGCCTGCTTCCACTCCTATAACCACAACCTGGATTTTGTGTATGTCATTCTCATGAATCAATTTTGCTGTGCCTGTGTCCCTTAGCAAAAAAAAAAAAAAAAAAAAGCATTGATTTGCTTGTTTTTAAAGTTCGTGTACATGGTATCATATTGTACATAAATATTCTATAGATTGCTGTCTTTGTTCAACATTATGTTTACGAGAGTCATCCCTGTCGATGTGTGTAACTAGTTCATTAACTTTTATCATTTTATAGTATGTATAGTGCATTATCAATTTTTCTGTTGATGGACACACAGATTGTTTCCAGGTGTTTGCTATTATAAATATGCTACTGTGAACATTTATAACCTCCCGGTATATATATAAGAGTTTCTTTATTGCTGAGTGGAAGAATTTGATGGATCATAGGGTACACACATCTTCAATTTAAATTAACTTGTCAAAGTGACTGAACTAATTTATACTTACAGCAATGACGCATAAGTGTTCCAATGACTCCACATCCTCAATAATTCTTTTTTCTATAGATATCACCTTTACTTATACATTCATTGGTTGATGGACTTTGGGTTGTTTCCACTTTAAGGCCACTATCAATAATACTGCTATGAACATCCTTGTATAAATTTTGTGTGAACATCTGTTTTAAATTATTTGGGGTATATACCTAGGAGAAGAATCTCTGGCCCACATGGTAACATTATATTTAACCTATTGAGAAAGTCTCATTATATTTAACCTATTGAGAACATTTTCCAAAGTGGCTGCACCATTTTACATTCCCACCAACAGTGTTTGAGGGTTCCAAACTCTCCCTGGCCTCATCAGCGCTTGTTATCTGGGTTATTTTTTATTAGAGCCATCCAAGACGGTATAAAATGGTATGTCACATGGTTTTGATTTTCATTTCCCTGGTGACTAATGATGTTGAGCATGTTTTCATGTGCTTTTTGGCCATTTGCACATCTTCTTCAGAGAAATGCTATTCAGCCGGGTGCGGTGGCTCAAGCCTGTAATCCCAGCACTTTGGGAGGCCAAGGCGGGTGGATCACGAGGTCAGGAGATGAAGACCATCCTGGCTAACATGGTGAAACCCCGTCTCTATTAAAAATACGAAAAACTAACCGGGCGAGGTGGCGGGCGCCTGTAGTCCCAGCTACTAGGAGGCTGAGGCGGGAGAATGGCGTGAACCCGGGAGGCGGAGCTTGCAGTGAGCCGAGATCGGGCCACTGCACTCCAGCCTGGGTGACACAGCGAGACTCCATCTCAAAAAAAAAAAAGAGAAATGCTATTCAGATCTTTTGCCCATTTTAAATTGGGTTATATGTCTTCTAAGTTTACAGGTTCATTACTCTTTTTTTCCATTAGTTATTGGGGTACAGGTGATGTTTGGTTACCTGAGTAAGTTCTTTAGTGGTGATTTGTGAGATTTTTGTGCACCCATCACCTGAGCAGTATTTGTGGTCTTTTATACCTTGTCCCCTCCCACTCTTCCCCCCAAGTCCCCAAAGTCTGTTGTATTATTCTTATGCCTTTGTGTCCTCATAGCTTAACTCCCACATATCAGTGAGAACATAAGATATTTTGTTTTCCATTCCTGAGGAGTGTAAACTAGAACAGCCACTGTGGAAAACAGTGTGGAGATTCCTTAAAGAACTAAAATAGGACTACCATTTTATCCGGCAATCCCACTACTGGGTAAGAAGTCATTATTCAAAAAAGATACTTGCACATGCATGTTTATAGCAGCACAATTCACAACTGCAAAATCATGGAACCAACCCCAATGCCCATCAATCAACGAGTAGATAAAGAAACTGTGGTGTGTGTGTGTGTGTGTATATATATATATGATGGAATACTATGCAGCCATAAAAAGGAATGAATTAACAGCATTTCCAGCGACCTGGACGAGATTGGAGACTACTATTCTAAGTGAAGCAAGTCAGTAACTCTTGATATTCTGTTTAATTTTTGCCATCCTGGTGGTGTGAAATTTTATCTGATCACAATTTCATTTTGCGTTTTTGGTAGACTGTCACTGTGGTGGCCTCCAGGGAATCACACTTTCCAGCATTCTCACTCTCATTTAAACCCCTCTCCTTGAACCCAGGTGATCTCTGTGATCTGCCTTAACCAGTACAATATGGCAGAAATGACACAGGGCAAGAGCTGGGTCTAAGCCTTGAGAGACCGCATGGGAAAACCACAGTGAGAGGCCACTTGGTGAGGTGACGTGGGGAAGGAGAGGCTCCAAGACCACATGGAGAACTGAGGAACCTAGCCCAAACCTCTAACAGCAGCCGCAGTCAAATACTTGCATTGAGCCATTCCAGCTGTCTTCCTGCTGCTAGCCATCCAATCTAAGGTGCCAGGCATGAGAAGAAGCCACATTGCCCCTGCAGATTCAGCAGACATGGTGTAGAGCAGAGATAAGCTGTCCCCACTAAGCCCTTTCCAAATTTCTAACCCACAGAATAGTGAAAAAGAGTAAAATAGTGGTTTCTTTGAGCCACTAGGCAACAAGTGATAACTGAATGATCTGCCCTCTGGTATGGCGGAGCACCTTTTTGTATATGCATTGACCACTTGCTATGCTTTACTCTTTTGTAAATTACTTATTTATATCTTCTTTTTTTCTTGGATTGTGTTTGGCTTTTCTGTTTGTAGAGGTTATTTATATAATCTGGATTTGAATCCTTTATTGTTTGGGTATATTACAAATATCTTCTCTGGCTTATCAATTCACCTTTGTATGATCTTTTGACAATCACAAGTTTTTAATTGCAATTGAATTGAAATCACCAATCTTTCTTATTAGATTTTGTGCTTATTGTGTTTTGCATCAGGAATCCTTCTCAACCCTAAAGCCATGAAAAATTTCTCTATATCTCCTTCTAAAATATTGAATGTGTTTTTTTTTTTGGAGACGGAGTCTTGCTCTGTCGCCCGGGCTGGAGTGCAGTGGCCGGATCTCAGCTCACTGCAAGCTCCGCCTCCCAGGTTTACGCCATTCTCCTGCCTCAGCCTCCCGAGTAGCTGGGACTACAGGCGCCCGCCACCTCGCCCGGCTAGTTTTTTGTATTTTTTTAGTAGAGACGGGGTTTCACCGTGTTCGCCAGGATGGTCTCGATCTCCTGACCTCGTGATCCGCCCGTCTCGGCCTCCCAAAGTGCTGGGATTACAGGCTTGAGCCACCGTGCCCGGCCGAATGTGTTTTTTTTTAATTTTTGTTTTAAATTGACCTAGAATAGTTTTTGGTTATATTGTCAAGTAGGAATTCAATTTCACTTTATTTCCATATAAATAACAATTGACTTCATATTATTAATTGAATAGCCTTTCCTTTTTCCATTGATCAAAAATGTCACCTCTACCACAAAACAACTTTCCCATACATGTCTGACTCTTTCTGAGCTGCATGCTCCATCGGTCTATTTGCTCTGTCCCACACCAATAGCAAACTGTCTCTATTACTGTAACTTTTTAAGAATTATTATTATGTGCTAGGATGAGTTGCCACCACTTATCCTTCCTCAAAATCAGTTTGACTATTCTTGGCCCATTCTTATCCCATTATCTGGGATGAATGTTCTTCCATGTAAATTGTACAATCAAGCCGGCAAATTCCAAAGTTAACCCTATAAAGAATCTGATTTATAAAATACTTTGAGGATAATTTATATTTATGATATTGAGTTTTCCTATCCATGAATGTGATGTATCATTCCATTTATTTAGGAACCTTTCAATGTGCTTGAATAAAATTTAATAATTTCTTCAGAAAGGTCACAAACATTTGTTCTTTGATTTATTCTTTTATATCTTACATTTTTGTTGTTGTTCCCACTGAAATTTGTATTTTTTAAATTGCTTTTTCTGACTATTCATTGCTGGTAAATAGGAGTGCATCTAATATTTGTACATTTGTGTCTAACAGCCATCCATCATATTAATTATAATGTTTTTATGTAGATAATTATGTAACTTTCAGATAGTAATTTTCTTTTCTTCTGTTACAATTACGTTTTCTTTTGCTGGTCTTCATGTGTGAGCCACAACCTCTTGTAAAATGTTAAATAAAAGTGGTGATGGGGCATCCTTTTCCCATTCCTAATTTTAAATGTATTGCTTCTAATGTTTCACCAGATTTCATGATGCTTCCAATAGGTGTTTTGAACATACATACATACATATATACATATTCTGTATGATTTTTGTAGAATTTTTAATATATGCATGATGGTTATATGTTTTCACCCCTTTAACCTGTGAGTGTAGTAAATTTCATAAATAATTTTACAACATTGTCAGTCATGCATCCTTGGGATAAAACTAACTTGATCATGCTGTATTTTTTCCTACTTGCCTTTGGGTTCAGATTTCTAGTATTTTGTTTAAATTTTCAACCTATTTTCTTGAGTGCTACTGGCTCGTAATTTTTCTTTCTTTTACAGACTTCATGTGATACCAGTCTCATTAAATGAGTTGGGGGATTCAATTACAGTCGATTGTCATTATTTGCAAATTCTGTATTTGCCAATTTGACTACTTGCTAAAATGCATTTGTAATCCCCAAATCAATATTTGTAGTGCTTTTGTGGTCATTTATAAACATGTCCAAAGTGGTGAAAAATTTGAGTCGCCCAACACACATACTCCCAGCTGAAGTTGAACAAGGTGATGCCCTACCTTCTTGTCTCAACAGTCATACTATAAACAAATACCTTTTCTGTGATCAGTTTAGTACCACATTTTTCTCATTTGGGGTTTTTTTGTTGCTGATTTTGCTGTTTAAAATGGCCACTAAGCATGGCGTTAAAGTACTGTCTAGTGTTTCTAAGTGCAAGAGAGCTGTTATGTGCCTTACAGAGAAAATACATGTGTTAGATAAGCTTCATTCAGGCATGAGTTGTAGGTTGTTGGCTGTGAGTTCAGTGTTACTAAATCAACAAAATAGTACATCCAAAAAAAAAAAGGAAGAGGAAATTCATTGATCTGTGTGTGATGCTGCCCCAGAAAGTGCTAAAGTAACATCTATAATGCTTAATGAAGTTATAGGAAAGATGGAAAGCAGCTAAATTTGTGGATTCATGTCACTACAATGGATTTTTTTAAAAAGCTTAGTTACAGCATTGTTGTAAGGCTGAAAGGAAAAGAAAATATAGTCATGTCACCTATGTCAAGAAAATGTTAAACCCTTGCCATTGGATTACACATTTCAAAAGACAACACATTGTAAAAAATGTTACAGTTGCAGATAAGGCAGTTTCTGCAGAGCAGGAACCTACAGAAGAAATTTGAAAACGCCTGCCAAGTGTTATACAGGAAAATGATCACCTGGCAGAGTAGGTTTTCAATGTTGATGAGACCAGCTTGTTTAAAAAGGACAATGATGAATGAATGTATACACTGCAAATGGAGTTTTAGTTGACAAGAATGTTGGACCAAAGGCTCACAGGAACCTAA
>NW_012118043.1:12105592-12128665 GCF_000951035.1 Colobus angolensis palliatus
GGACAATGATGAATGAATGTATATACTGCAAATGGAGTTTTAGTTGACAAGAATGTTGGACCAAAGGCTCACAGGAACCTAACCCTCTGTCTTCCCTGTTCAGTATTCACTATTTCAGTGTTTACGGCAACTTTATAGGACTTTTTCTTGATCATTCTTACCTAAATTTTATCTATTTTGGTAGTCTTTCCAAAGAACAATGCTTGATTTTGTCATTTGAAGAATACTATGTAAGAAGAACCAATCATACAACCTTTTAAGATTGGTATTTTCACATAACATAATGCCCTGGAGGCTCATCTAAGTTGTTGAGTATATCAATTGTTTGCTTATTTTTCTTGCTGAGTAGTATAAAGAGGTACAGATATACCACAGTATGTTTAACCATTCACCTGCTAAAAGACATTTTGGCTGTTTCCAGGTTTTGGCTATTACAAACAAAGCTGCAATGCATGTCATGTGTAGGTTTTCATGTTAACACGTTTTCATTTTTCTGTAATAAATGTCCCGGAGTGTGATTGCTGAGTCTTAGAGTAAGTATGTATAAATATAGTTTTACTTATTTTCTAATTCTTACACCTTTAAATACTACTCATATCTAATTACATTGGCTAATACCTCAAGGACCATGTTAAATCATATTGAAGTTAGTGGGCATCTTTGCTTTAGCAGGAATGCCTCTAGTTTTTCCCCATTGAGTAAGATTCTGGCTTTTGGATTTGAGCTTTATATGGTTTATTATGTTAGGGAAGTATCCATCTGTATGTGTTTCTTGAGCTTTGTAAAAAAGTACCACAGTCTGGGTGGCCTCAAGCAACAGAATTTTTTCTGCAGGCTAGAAGCCTGAGATCAAGGTCTTGGCAGGGCCAGGATCCCTCTAAAATCTATAGGAGTGAATCCTTCCTTACCTCCTTCTAGCTTCTGGTGTTTTGCTGGCAATCCTTGATGTTGCTTGGTTTGAAGCTGCATCCTTCAGTCTCTGCCTCCACTGGCACATGGCATTCTCCCCCACTCCTTGTGTCTGTGTCTCTGTGCCTCTCCTTTTTCTATAATGACACCTGTCATATTGGGTTAAGGGCCCACCCTACCCCAGTATAACCTCATCTTAACTGATTATATCTGCATTGATCTTCTTTCCAAATAATGTAATTCTGTTGCTGCCTCCCTTTGTATGCTGTTCTTAAGGATACATGAAGCTTAAATTTTTTGCATGTATTTGAATAATTTGATAGTTTTGCTTAGAAGCCATGAGGATTTGTGTGTGTGTGTGTGTGTGTCTTTAAAGTCTAGTAGTAGTTTTACTAGTATATGTCTCAGGTTTGAGATTTTATAATTCTGGAGTAAGTTTCCAAGTATGTGTGATGGCAGACAATTCTCTATGGATTGTTCATGGTTCCATCAGATTGTGAGTGAGGCACTTATTATTATTTGTTCAGTCTGTCTTTTCAAGGGAGTTTGTATAGCAAACAGCCTCAGAAGATAGAGATGGTATCTTGTCCAAAACTAAGGGAAGACAAGCTTACTGTGTAATGTAATGGAGCAAAGGGAAGAAATGCTTCCTACCCATTATAAAAGATTTGGGTTCCCTAAGTGCAGGGCTCTTTCCTATAACATTGTGCTAATGTCCTCTGGCCCTCTTTACATCGCTCTGTGAACACTGGGGCTTGGGGAAAAAAGTATAAAAATGACATTACTTGTGTACTGCTATTGCTGTGAGTAATATATTTTATTTTCTGTCTGACTTAGGAGTCTCTCCTTTTCTGCTGATATCCACACAACCATGGCAAGCTAATTTGTTAGCTTATAAGTAGAATAAAATATAAGGCCCTTCGCAGTTCTCAACAATATGATGGGCCGTTTCAATTATTTCATTTTCTTTCATCTCAGGACAATTTTCTTGGAAACAGTTTTAAGTTTTTGTTTTGCTCCTATGCTTTGTTTTTCTTTTCCCAGGGACTCCAATTATATGCAGACTGAACTTTCTTTGACCATCTTCCATTTTGATCACTTTTTTTCAAAACTATTTTACTTCTTTCATTATTTCATTTTTATTATTTTGGGTTTTTTTCTGCCCTTCAATTTCTTAAAAATTTTTCATACAAATGTATTTCTTCTTGCATACCTAGTAATTTATTCTTTATTTATAAAATTCTATTGCCTTTTTCTTCCATTTCTTTCCTGAGTTTAATCAACTCTTATTACATTTTCTTCTCACATTTTATTCATTTCTGTTTCTAGTTTTTGAATTTCTGATTCCAGCATTTTGGAGTCTTCAGATGGCTTTTGAAGTGTGTTTAATTCAGAAGGAAACATTTTGTTATTAGTTTCTTCTACTTGGTGGGTTTTGTCAGGAGGAGAACTTCTATTTGCTAGTAGTCTTGCACAGCATTGGTTTGATTTATTTTTCATTTTTAATTTTTCCCAAAGTATCATGTATACAGGTGCATAATTTAAGTGTACCCTCTTCTGTCAGTTTAGTGAAGTTCAGTTTCTTTATAGATGATGAGAGGAATGGAATATCTTGGTATATCTTGTTCCATTTTTATCTCTGCAGGATCAGTATTTTTCTTCTCTAACTTAAGCTTTTCCCTCATTGTCACAACTACAAAAGACATTATTAATCTCTATTTATCTGATTATCTAATTACCTTTTATAAGCTCTGCTTCTCTGAAACTGCCAATTCCAGTCTTGATTTTTAAGCCCCTTTGCCTTGGCTGATGCTATGAACTACTATGTTCCAGATCTGTGCTCAGTATTTTGCACTTATTATCAAACTTTTTCTGGCAGTGGTTTTGTGGCATTTTGTCTATGCCCTCTTCTCCCTTTTTCCCTTTTCATAGATTCTCTTGTCTTCTCTTTTTTACACTTTACCCTACAGATGTTCAGCAGCAGCAAGAGCTCTGTTGGAACGTGGTGCTTGTTTTTTAACTTATAGTTCAAGTTTTCGGTAGTCTCTGTCTCTTGGTAATGTGAAGGAGTGGATCGTGGGTGGCTTTATTTGCTTGCCTTCTCAAATCAGTGATTTTGGAGATGAGGTATAAAACTAAACAGATTCAGGCAGCTGCCATTATTTTTCAGACCTGGAAATTCTCCCTTACTCTAAGCATTTTAAAAGTCCATTTTGAATTCGTTTTTGACCCATGAGTTATTTAGAAGTGAGTTTTTAAATTTCAAAATATATGTAGTTTTATAATTATTTTGTTTGTTTATTTCTCATTTTATCGCATTGGGATCAAACATGTGGTCTCTATATCATTGATTCTTTGAAATGTATAGAGATCTAATTAATGAACTGTTTTTTGGTTAGTTTTTATACATGATCCTTGTGTGCTTGAGAAGAACGTATATGCCCCAATTTCTTGCTATAGAATTCTACGTATATGTTCACTGAATCAAGTTTATTTTATTATTCAAATATCCTTAAAAACACATGTTGGCTTGAGCTATTAATTACTGAGAGAGGGATGTCAAAAAGTTCCCAGTGCGATGTGTTTTTGTCAATTTATCCTTGTTGGTCTATCAAATTTTGCTTTATATGTTTTGAGACTACATTATTAGATATATTAATGTTTATAATGATTATCTCTTTCTAGTAAATTGAAGATTTTACCATTATATCTTGATTATTTTCATCTTTAAAAAATATAATATTAATATAGCTATACCAACTTGGTTATGGTTATTTTACCTGGAAAATATCTTTTTCCATTCTTTTATTTTTTACCTTTTCATGTCTTTTGACTTCAATGTAGCTCTTGTAGGCAGAATATGTATTGACTTTTCCCTGTTTAATTGAGGTATAATAAGTTTTAAAATTTAATGTAATAATTCTATCTTGTAACTAGAACTTGGTAATTTTATGTTGTGATTGTAGATATTTATATAGAATAATTTCCCCAGTGATATTTATATTATAAAGCACATTTAACCATGTGCTTTTAGAAGTGTGTTTTTAAATTTCAAAATATATGTAGTTTTATAATTATTTTGTTTATTTCTCATTTTATTGCATTGGGATCAAATATGTTGTCTCTATATCATTGATTCTTTGAAATGTATAGAGATCTAATTAACCATGTGCTTTATAGTTACCTTGCTTTTACTATTCTCATTTTTTTAAGTTTAGAGTTTTTTTTAAATAAACTGATTTGTTATGAAAAACATTTATCTAGAGTTTAGTTGTTCTATCAATTGCACTTTAGTGTTTTCTTCTATCAGATCCAAATAACATTAAATGTTTTGATAAATACTTGTGTGTACATATTTGTATACACGTTATTTATATCTTTTTTCTTACAATGAACAAATTTCACTTCTGTATTCTAAAATTTATTTGGAGATAGTTTAATATAGAGATGAACAAATAAATAATACTTATATGGAAATCATGTTATTGTTACAACCAGGTGGACTTACCAACAGCCATACAGTGGAAGCGGTCTGAGGGCATGGCAGAATATCCCCAATCTGCCTCCCCTAAATATTGTTACCTGTGATGAGCAAATAGCTGCCAAGCAAGAATGGATGCTGGCAGGAGTGTCTGAGCTGAGCCTCTATGGTAGAGTTGCCAGATTTAGCAAATAAAATTATCATATGGAATATACTTTAAAATTTCACATTGTTTATCCAAGTTATACACAGTTAAATATAACTGGGTGTCCTGCATTTTATTTGACCCTACCCTATGGGTAAGACCCCATTCATTTCACTGGAGAGTGCCTAGAAGCAAGGTGGCTCTTCCTTGCAAGCCCCTGACCTCTCTTGCTGAATGTGTCTGAGAAGGGTTAGAAATGTGTACTCTCCTTTTAGACACCCAGCTCATCATCCCTTTTTTGCCAGCACTTTCTCAGGGGCCCTTTCAGCATTTAATCTAGGGAATGAGGGCACTGTTGCCATGTGGTTTTCAAACTAATAGAGCTGACATCCTAGAACTCCCACCTGATCCCTTGCCAACATTGTCACACAACCCACCCTATCCCCTAAGTACAGCTCTGACTGCAAAAAGACTGGCTTGGTGTTGAGGTCTAGAGCTCTCATTTACCTGCTGTGTAACATTAACCAATTCACTGAGTTTCTCTGCAACTTCTATGCCTCATTTATAAAATGGGACTTTTAAAAGTAATTCCTTTGAACCAGACCTTATTCTACAAGAAACCATTCAAACTAATGGGGGAAAAAATGCAAACTTCATATTTCAACCAGACCTTACCCTTTTAGAGCCATAAAGATTAAAGAACAAAAATTGTGTCTGCTTGAGCTACAAACTTCTTTTGCAGCAGAACTAGGGACTGATAAGACAGAGTACAACACTCGCATGCAGTGGAATGCTATGCAGACATTAAAAATGAGCATGTTTCTTAATCCTCATGATTATAAGAGGTAGACTTTATTTCAGTGAGAAAAGAAAGATGGGAAACAGTATCTATAACAAGCTACCTTTTGTGTAAGAAAGGGAGAATAGAAAAGTATTTTTAATTGCTTGTTTTACATAAACAGTACACAAGAACTTAATAAAAGTGATTACCCCTGGTGTGAGGATGGGAGTTGGTGGTAGCAAAATACAGTGGCTTAGGGCAGGTCCGGAAATGAGATTTTTCGCTATATACCATTTTGTATTGTTTTGATTTTAGAACCATGTGAATATAAAACTCATTAGTTACAAAAATTAAAAGTTGAACATTTTTAAAAATTAAAAATAAACCCTACCACGTAATGTTGTAAGATAAGTGAGACTGTGTAGTGTGTTTTTATTGTGTGTGTGCATGTGTGTGTGCCTGTGTGTTTGTGAGTCTGTGTGTAGTACCCAGAATTGTACATGGAATATAATGAGCAATCATTAAATGTGGCATTCTTCTCTTTTATGTAGTTTTTTCTAGCTATAAAATTATATCTTTTGATGAGAGAAAATTTTGCAAGTTAAAGAAAAGTTTCAGGAAAAAACAATAACCTATTATTTCAGCACTCCAAGATAAATCTGTTAATATTTTGTATATTGCTTATCAATCTTTATATTTTATGTAATGTTTACATAAGGCAACATACATAATTTTTTATTCTGTGTTTACCTTAAAGCAAAAGCATCCTTTGCAACTTCTGTTTTTAACACCTGCAGTATACTCCACCATATAAATGACCTTTGTCACCTGTTTCCTGTCCACGTGTCCACTGCCCTGCCAGCTCCTTGAGGATAGGGGCTATACCTTATTCATCTTTGTGTACCCTGTATCTGGTATGTAGAGAGATCTTGATCACTGACTGTTGAATAAATGCACAAATTAATTATCTGAAAATGATCTAGGTAGCTTCTGATTGTTGAGTATTTGGGTGATTTCGTATTGCTTTTAGTCCTCTAAATAATGATAACACAGTCATTCCTATACATAAATCACAAATTACTAAGCATATCTTTACTTGTTTCCATAGGTGAAATTTCTAGAAGTGAAATTACTGGCTCAATGGTTAGGAAAAAAATTTAAAGTTGTTGAAATCACATTTCCAATTTGCCTTCAAAAAGTTGTCCCAGTATGCACTCTCAGCAGCTGATTAGGGCAGGCTGGGCGCTGATGCTCACTGAAATTAAGAACTCTTGCTCCTTTAACTTTTGCTCATCACATGGGAAAGGAAAGTGCATCCAACTGCCATCATTTAAATTTCTTTAATTTTTTCGTGAGGTTAAACATGTTTTCAAATTTTATTAGACACGATTTTTTTCTTTTTTGCTAGTTGTTTGCTCCTATACTTTGTCCATCGATCTACTTGGGCCGTCATGTTTTTTTCTATATCTTATCATTTTCAATTTTGAATCTCTCTGTTTTTCTCTCATTTTATATAAGTTACCTAATTGTCTCTAGGGGATTTTTTTAGATCTGCATGGTGGCCTGGTGGTGCCCAGAAAGGTTTTGAAAGGCTTGAGGCCATTACGAGGGTATGAAACCAGAGCTCTGCCTTTCCGTGGAAGATTTACAGCATAGAAAATTTCCAACAGACCCCAAAGTAGAAAAAATGGTACAACGAACCCCCATATTCCCATCACCCAACTTCAATAATTCTAAACCCTTGGGCGATCTTGTTTTATCTGTTTATCTGTTTCTTCCCTAACACATACATATAGACACTTTCTGTTTCACCCAGAGTATTTTAGGCAAATCCTAGACATCATAGCATTTTACCCATAAATATCCAAGGAATTTTTAAGCTACTGTATGAATATTTCTATTTAAGAAGTCTACAGATTGACTTCTCAACAAAGAGTTAGTTTATAACATTTGAGAATGCTGCCCTCTGTCATGCCTCCACATTTAATTGATTCTTTTTTATACAAAATGTGGCCTTTATCCTTCTTCAGGCCACTTGCACGTACTCCATGGTTATTGGTAAAATATCACAGCCATGTTGTCAGGACAAATGAATAACCAAGGCCTTGTCAAAGTCACCCAGATCTGGAGGAGAGGAGAATCATCAATTTGTGTGTGCCAAACACATAAACAACTAGTCTCCCAGGCCAGTGTTTTTGCTAACTGATCACCCACTTTAATCAAACTTATAATTCAATTGCACTAACACTATCAAATCTTAATTCATCTTCATTAAATAACAGTTCACATTGAGAGAGAAAATTCTCCTCCTTTCCCTATTAAATGGGGACTTCTTTGCCATCCTGGAAGCAGTGAAACCCCTTGCCCTCCACTTTGCAGACTGGGCTTGGTGTTCTAAGCAGAACTCCAAGATGGTGGCAATATTTTTATTTCCTCTATTGGAACCATTTATGCAATTTCAAATTTCAGTGGCAATCAGAATCTTAGCAGGCTGCCTCAAATGTGAAGACTTTGGGAGGGCAGCATGAAGAAGGAGGAGAAATGGGACAGGGGAGAGGGAGGGAGAGAGAGATCATGAGGAAGACATGTCTGCAAGACAGCAAAAGTAGTTTTTAAAAAATAAGTGCTTGCAAAGACGTAACTGCAGCCAGGCTGGAAGAGGAGAAGGCCATGCTAGCCCCGTGCTCCGGCCGGCAGTTCCCTGTGCTAATCCCAGTGAGAGCAACAGGAGCCGCAGGAATCTGAGCTGCCTGCCTGACTTCAGCATCTGGCACTGAAGGCTGGGACTGTGGATCAGGGGAAGTTATGTCGTGTGGGTGAAGAAATACCCGCTTGTCAAAGTCCAGGACCAGCCATGACCAGGACCCCAAGCCTTCTTCAGAAAAGCCTAAATGCCCTTTATTGACCAGTACTTGCATTCAGGTGAAGCTTCTGCTCGGCACTAGCCCCTAGCATCTCCTGGGCTGATGTGTTGTGCTGCAAGGAGGGAGAGAAAGGGAGGAAGGCAGACCAGTCTTCCTATATCCGGGTACATTCTTGCTCTGTATGTGTGTGTGTGTGTGTGTGTGTGTGTGCGTGTGTATCTGTGTCTGTGTGCGCGTGTGTATCTGTGTCTGTGTGCCTGTGTCCAGCTTCAGGAGCTGGAAGTTACAGAGCACTTCATTCAAAGTAAAGCCTACTGTCAAGTGGTAAACAAGGAGGATTCTGGGGGATTAAAATATCAAGTCCGACCCAAAGCTGGGCCTTTACTAATGTGCATGGTGGCCCGGTGGCGCCCAGAAAGGTTTTGAAAGGCTTGAGGCCGGCACGAGGTGTGTGAAACCAGAGCTCTGCCTTTCCGTGGAAAAAGCCAGGAGAGAACAAGAAGGAGACAGATTCTCTCGCCATGGAACGTGTTTAAAGAAGAATCTTTTGAATTAAAATAGATGCACTCCCGAAATAATCTTGTTTTGAAACATCAGAAATCTTAGGAAGAGGAAAAAGGCTATCAATACACTTACCCTTTGAATCCGTTATGGCCCTTGCTATTTATAATATATTTTTCCTCCATGTAGCTTAAAATAATCAACAAACATTATCACATTAACTCTTGCAATCCCCCTGTCCTTCCACAGACTCCTGTCCTTCAGGGCCACAGAGGACACCATCCTGGCTCTGGTGGCTGTAGCCTCTGCTACCCTTGCTCCTCTGAGCCCCCTGGTCCGCCAGGGCCTGTGAGCACCTCTTGACCACCACTGTTCAGGGTCTTTCCCTGTCTGCACTAACG
The DNA here is from genome assembly GCF_000951035.1 of Colobus angolensis palliatus. Taxonomy (NCBI): domain Eukaryota; kingdom Metazoa; phylum Chordata; class Mammalia; order Primates; family Cercopithecidae; genus Colobus; species Colobus angolensis. Next base: position 12,114,675 of record NW_012118043.1, read on the forward strand.
CCAGGTAGCAGAAAGCCTGCTGGAGGGAGACACTGGAGCACCAAACCAACAAGACCCTAACAACTCTGAGGCCTGTCTCTGCTGCAGAACTTTCTTATTATCAGCAATAAAGTTCTGGTGCTTACAAATCAGTTAATTTTTACCAAGTAACTTAGAACAAAGTAGAGTAATCTGAAGAGAGGGTGCAAAAAGGGAGCTCACACGATATGTATGTATTAACTGTTGAAACTCAGGAGAATGCACATAAAAATCCATATTGTCAGCTTGTTTTGGAAAAGTAAAAACCTGGCAACTTAGGACTGGTGCTCCCACATGTCAGCTCTTGTTGGGAGTTGGGTGGCCCTGCCCCTTCGGTGGGGAGCAGGGCTTTTCAAGAGACACGTGAGTTCCTGAACAGCCATAGCACTCATATGTGTTTGGGGTGAGACTTCTGTCAGGCAGGGGCAGAAGAAAGTTTCCTGGGCTCTGAAACCTATACAGTTTGGGGAGCACATTTTAAAGAAAAAAATACAGAATTGTATCCCAAATTAGGTGCAAAGTGAATATTTATTTAGAAAGACAAAAGAAATTATAGATGATTACAAATTGGATGACAAATATCAATGACAATTACAAATCACAGAATGAAGACACATTCACATAAGTTGCAAAATTCAGAAAAATTATATATTTTTTAAAAATTTCATTGCCTGACATGCCTCTATAATGCTTTTTTTCTTACAGGTTTTGGTTGCATACTCTTTGATTAATGTTTCCATATGAAAATGATTTTGCAGTATTTTAGACATTATATAGAGAGTAGATAGAAATGTATTATTTCCTCCAAATCAGCTGGCTGAACCTTGTTTTCAATTATTGAGAGTTTAGAAAAGCTTTTTTTTAAAACCTTGCCTCTCATTATTGGTAACATCATGTGCATTTCGGGATTGTTGTCAAATTTAGGAGAACTTTTATTAAGTTTTTTCATGCATGAGCTATTGCAATTGTATTTGTGCTTTGAAAAACTGCAGTAGGCCTGTACCTGTAACATAAGAATCCTACTCAATTCTATTTTACATTATTCCCTTCAAAAATGAAAAAAAGGACTTATAGTACAAATATGACTTTATGTTCTGCCTTATTTAATACGCTCCTCTATAAATGAAATTCTGTTTTGACTAGGCATGCATGGGAGCTGAAGCTATCACTTACGATTTTATATGCCTAATAGCCAGAAGATAATCCCACAGAATGCTGCAGGTTCTGTACATTTCAAGGCTTGTTTTTACTGCATTACCCACCTACTTCTAGAGCTGGGTGCCAATGGGCACATTCATGTCACGATGCTGAGAGAGTTTGCAGAGTGGGCAGTGAGAATATTTTTGGAAGCCATTTCTATACCAACATGGCCAGCAATGACTTATCCTTGAGAGTGATGCAAACCACAAAAATATATCCCACTAAACCTAAACTAAATACATCCCAACTCAAACCCCCTTAGCAGATACCAGAAAAGACTTTGGCCATTCTAATGCCACCTGACAGAAAGAGAAGTTTGACAGAGCAGAAGAGAGAATGGATAGTGACAGTGGGGTCTTACAATTATATTTAAAACTTCTTACCTTTGCAAATTCAACAAGAAATGTAGAATCACATAGGCACATCTAAGGTCCCTCCCATGGTCTTAACAGTGGCCTGGTGAGTGAGGGGGCTGAATTTGAAGTTTCACTCGCATCCCATGGAATCAGCCTCTGCTGGTGGATAATAGCAATCTCGCCCCACTGCCTTCTTAAATGGAAAATAAAGAGTTGGAAAAACCTGTAGAGATGCTGGATTTTCACATCACCACAGCACTTAGAGTCTAAGCCATAGCCCTGTGTGAGTACTGTGCTGCAGTTGTGGTAGTGGTTGTCAATTATTGTAGTGACTTGGTTCTCCAAGACAGTCTTTTAGAGTTTTGTTCAAATCTGTGTCTTGTGGAGGAAATGCATCTTACATACAGTTATTGTCCACCAGATATGCCCCACCCCCAGAAAAATGGCAGAGGACCACTGTGCTGGTGGGAGGCCTTCATATTACAGAGAGAGAGAGGTGAGAGCTTCTCCAAGATTGCTGAGCCAGGGTTAGATACCTCCTAAGACCTCCTTACCCCAAAGCTCTTACCACTAGTTCAGAGCAGAGTCTCAACTTTAAGGTGAGACTCCTTCTCATGCCCACTGAAATCCCACATGCACCATGCATAGCCTTCAGATGGGTCTTTCCTAGTATATTGGTCAGCTATTGCTCTAATAAAGTTGTGTAGTCCACTAGTCCAAACTCGTTGGCTTGAAACAATTATAATTTACTTTCAGGGATCTATGGGTGAACTAGATAGGCTAGTTTTGTGCTGCAGAATCACGGACCTAGTTTGTTTACATGTATTTCTTATCCTTCTTTGTACCAGAGGACTAGAAGTACATTCTTCTCAGGGTGATGGCAGGGGTACAAGACGGTAACAGAAATAAGTGAAATCTCTTAAGTCTTAGGGCTTGGAACTAGCACACTATGGCTGTCATCCACATGCCACTGCTCAAAGCAAAACATATGGCCAATTTCAAAGTCAAGGGTGAAAAGTATACTCCACTCATAAGGAGACTACGGCAAGGGTGTGGACGCAGGGAGGGGTGAAAAACTGGGGCCAATAATTCATTCTACCATACCTCTGAAGAAGAACAGATGACAGATGAGTGAAGCCAACAGCCATAAGGATGAGGTAACTGGAAGTGCCACAGACAACACAGCTTTACAGGGCATTTGGCAAGGACAAATGTGGACAGCCGAGTGGACTTATTGCTAAATGTTCACTGTGCCCAAAGAACATTGACTAACAGATAGTTGTCCATCTGGAAAAGGCTTGCAGTGGCATGCTATCAGCTTTTGCTCTGCTCTACTGTTTTCATCCACATCTTATTGTAGGCATTGGAATCATTTTTTATTGAATTTGCAGAGATACACAGCTGAGCAGCATGACTAGTGCCCTGACAACAATATCAAAATTCAAATTGGTATCAATAGGCTGAATATATGGGCCTAAAACAACAAGAGTGAATAAATAAAGAAAGGAACTAACATTTACTGAATACCTGCTACATGCCAGGCACACATTTTTTAAATCATTACGATGCTTTGGAGCAGATATTATTACTCTCTTTTCTCAGATTACATAAAAATGACATCCTAGAAAAAGAATAACAAACTACATCCTAATCAAGCAGAACAAAGGAAATAAAAATTAGAATGTAAATGAATAAAAGAAAGGTTAGAAAAACAATATCAACAAAACCAAAGTTGGTTCTTTAACAAGATCAACCAAATTGACAAACCTTTAGCTAGATTGATCAAGAAAAAAAGAGAGAAGATTCAAATTATTAAATAGGGAATGAAAGAGAAGACATCACTACCAACCTTACAGAAGTAAAGTGGATGATAGGAGAATACTATAAACAACTGCATGCCAACAAATTAGATAACTTGGGTGAAATGAACAAATTTCTATAAAGATGCACTTCTCCAAGACTGACTTGGGAAGATATAGAAAATCTGAATAGACCTATAACAAGTAAAGACATCAAATATATAATAGTGACACTTCCCAAAAAGAACAGCTCAAGCCCAGAGGGATTCACTGGTGAATTCTATTAAATATTCCAAAAAGGAATTAATACAAAATTCTTTACAAACTCTTAAAAATGAGAAGAGATGGAAACACTTTCAACTCATTCTACGAAGCCAATGTTACCTTGATGCCAAAACCAGACAAAGATATCACAAGGAAAAGAGAAACTTGTAGAACAAGATCTCCTATAGATGCAAAACCCTCAACAAAATACTAACAAACCAAATCCAGCAATATTTTAAAAGAATGATATACTATGCACAAGTGGGATTTGTCCTGTGAATGGTGGTTGTTTTAACATCCAAAAATCAACTAATATAAGACATCACACTAATAAAATAAAGGACAGAAAGCATCAGATTATTTCAATAAATGCATAAAAGGCATTTGACAAAAATCAATATTATTTCATAATGAAAACATTTAACAAACTAGAAACATAAGGGAACTTCCTCAATCCGATTAAGGAAATTTATTTCTTTTTAAATCCACAGCTAGCATCATACCACATGGTGAAAGACTGAAAATGTTCCCTCAAAGATCAGGAATAAGTTAAGGATATCTGTTCTCACCACTTCTATTTAACATGTACTGCAGGCTCTAGTAAGGGCCACTAGGTAAGAGAAAGAAAAAAAGGCATCAAGATTAGAAAGGAGGAAGTAAAAATCTGCTTGTAGATTACATGATCCTGTATACAGGAATCCTAAGAAATCTACTAAAACACAACTGGAACTAATAAACGAGTTCAGCAATGTGGCAGAAAACTAGGTCAATACATTAAAATCAACCGTATTTTATACCAGTAATAAACACTCCAAAATCGGAATTTTTTTTTAAAAAAAGGCTGTTTACAATAGCATCAAAAAGAATACATACCTAGCTATACATTTAACAAAAGAAATGCAAGACTCGTATGACTTGTATGCTGACAACTACAAAGTGTTGGTGAAAAAATTAAGGAAGAGCTAAATAAGTGGAAAGACATACCATGCTAATAGTTTGGAAGACTTAATATTATTCAGATGGCAATACTCCCCAAATTAACCTACAGATTCAATGCAATACCTATCAAAATCCCAACTTCCCTTTTTTTGCATAAATGAGAGCTAAATTCATGTGGAAATTTTAGAGACCCAGAATAGCCAAAACAATCTTGAAAAAGAAAAACAAAGTTGGAAGACTCATACTTCCTGATTTCAGTAGTTACTATGATGTACAGTAATCGATACTGTGTGGTACTGGCATAAGGACAGACAGATTGATCAATGAAATGAAATTGAGAGTCCAGAAATAAACTCTTATATTTATGGTCGATCAATTTTTGACAAGGGTGCCAAGTCCATCAATGGGGAAAGAATAGCCTCTTTTACAAATAGTGCTGGAAAAACTGGATTTCCATATACAAAAGAATGAAGTTGGACCCTACCTCACACCACATACAAAAATTAACTCAAAATGGATCAATGGATCAAATGGATCAAATAAAAGCACTTAAACCATAAAACTCTCAGAGGAAAACATCGTGGTGAATCTTTATTATCTAAGGCTTGCCCTGAATTGTTTACATATGATACCAAAAGCACAAGCAGCAAAGGAAAAAATAGATAAATTAGACTTTGTCAAAATTAAAACCTTTTGTGCTTCGAAGGACATCATTAAGAAAGTGAAAAGACAAACCAAATAATAGGAGAAAATATTTGCAAATCATATATTTTATATAGAACTTGTATCTACAATAAATAATGTATCCTTATAACTCAATAGTAAAAAGAAAAGTAACCTGTTTTTTAAGGGGAAAAAAGGTTCGAATAGACATTTCTCTAGATAGTATGTATAATGACCAATAGGAATGTGAAAAGATGCTCAGCATCATTGGTTATCAGAGAAATGCAAATCAAAACCACAATGAGATACCACTTTACACCCACTAAGAAAATATAATTAAAACATAGACAATTGCGTTTGTAAAGAGTTGAAGAAATTGGAACCCCCATACATTGCTGGTTGGAAAGTAAAATGGTGCAGCCACTTTGGAAAACTGTTTGTTCCTCAAAACAATAAATGTAGGGTTACCATACGACCCATCGATTCTACTCCTAGGTATACACCCAAGACAAATGAAAACATATATCCTTAAAAACTCTTATGCATACATGTTCATAGAGCATTATTTATAATAACTGAAAAGTCGGAACAACCCAAATGTTCATTCGTCGATGAATCGATAGACAAAATGTGATACGTCTATGCAATGAAATATTATTTGCCAGTAAGAAAGAAATGAAGTATTGACACATACTACAACATGAAGAACCTTGAAAGCATTATACGAAATAGAAGAAGTCAGGCATAAAAGATCACATACCTTATGATTCCATTTCTATGAAATGTCCAGACAGGTATATACACAGAGACAGAAGGTAGATTAATGATTATTTAAGTCTGGGAAAGGGTTAGGAGAGGAATGGGAATTGACTGCTACTAGGTACAGAATTCTTGCTAAGGAGGACAAAAAAAAAAAAAAACCTGAAATTAGATTGTGGTGATGATGTCCCAACCATGTGCACATACTAAAAAACATTAAGTTGTATACTTAGATGGGTGAATTATGTGCCACATGACATACCTCAATAAAGCTCTTTAAAAAATAAACTTTCTACATGGGTGAGAAAATAATCTGTATCCTAGGAAAGTGCTTCTTATAGTTTAATGTCCACATGGATCGCCTGAGGATTGTGTTAAAATGCAGATTCTAATTCATAGGTTTGGGATGGAGCTTAATATTCTGCATTTCTGGGCTGGGTGTGGTGGCTCACATCTGTAAACCTAGCACTTTGGGAGGCCAAGGCAGAAAGATCCCTTGAGCCCAGGAGTTCAAGACCAGCCTGGGCAACATAGAGAGACCCTATATCTATTTAAAAAAAAAAAAAAAAAAAAGATTTTGCGTTTCTAACAAGCTGCTTGATGAAAACAAGTCCTTGTACCACACCTTGAAGAGCGAGGCCCTATGGTAGTTTAGCAGCTTTCTCAGGATTACACAGTTAGTGAATGAAGAAAGCCTGGATTCAAATTCTTGTGGCCACAGAATTCATACCTAGTGGTTAAGTGAAGGACAGAGTAGACCTGGCTTCTCTACAACTGTTACGAAAAACAGGGGTTTTATATAACCGTAACCTCAATACATCACAGCCATTGAAACTATGAATGGTATCTTGGAATCTCAAACTGAATTACTAGAGTGTCCATCCCAGTGAGGAAAGTGTAGCCTTGTGCACTCCAGTCTGATCAAATCCCCTTCGGAATCCAAGGCTCAGATGTGGGAGCCACAATTAAGAGGGGAATTGGAAGGACAAGCCATGGTTTGTCTAGAAGAAGGTAACCTGCATGGTGAGGAGACTGGAAATCTTACCATAAGGTAAATAGATCAAAATCTAATGATTGGTGAGTTTAAAATGAAGAAGTAAAAATTCACGCAAGCAAGAATGTTTTTAAACAAAGACTATCCTTTAAAAGAGAATGTGGATGTTTTCTGTCTAGCACAGAGGGCAGAAAAAAAATTGAATGGGTTAGGTGGTAGAGAAGTCACTCCAATAAATAAAAAAGCAATAAAATTATAATAATTTAAAGCTTCCTGATAACTCAGGACTCAGAAATCAAACCCAAATAGACTTAAGCCAGATGGAAAGTTTATTTGTTCACCTAACATGAAAGTCCAGAGAAAGATTTTAAGCACTTCATCTTTCCATACTGTTTTTCTCCATGTTGGCTTCATCATTAGGCATGTTCTCCTTCGTTGGTGGCAAGAGGGCCACTGGCAGCACCTACTATAATACCCAGGAGAATGAACATGTCTCCTTCCCAAGGGTGCCATCAAAACTCCCAAAACTGATTTTCACTGGACAGCTTGGGTTACATGCCCATTCTTGAACCAGTCATATGAACATAGTGTGAAACAATCATATGAACATAGTGTGAAACATGATGATTTATCAGGCTTGGATTTAACAGACCCTCCACTAAAGCTGAGAGGTGGGATCAGCCCTGACCAAACCACAAAGACTGAGACTGGGGGAGGGTGATTCTCCAAAGAAAAAGTAACCTGGGTGTTCATTCCAGAATGGAAACTTGTCAGTAGAGCCAACAGATTTCCACAATCTGCAAATTAAAGAGGTTCCTTTAGGAGAGAAGGATGAGTGGGCTCCTATCACCAAAGACATCCAAGCAGAGGCTGAATGACCACCAACACTTCTGCCCAGCAAGGTGTGGTGAAAGAAAGTCAAATCTTAAATCATCTGTCTTCTAAGGGCAATGATTCTCTATTGTCTCTGTAGTCTTCTTTCTTGCTGTCAGGCAATTGCTTCTGCCTCAAAAATACTTTTTATCATAAAGAAGCCTCTTAATTAATATTGCATAGAATTTTTCCGGCCCTAAGTGGAAACAGACTTATTTTATTTTGCTTTTCCCCCTTGAATCAGCCTTGTGGCCTAAATGTACACACACTACGTTACTGGCCTCTGTCTATGTCTTTGCCCTCATTAAAGACACACTCTCCTGGGAGACATTAGAATGAGGCTTCAACACAACATTATCAACTCTTCTACACTACTCTAGTAAATTACCCCTTATTTGAGACAAGGTGTTTTGTTCTGCAAAAAGATAAGATCACTCAAGCTAACTAAAGTGGTGTGTGTGTGCGTGTGTGTGTGTGAGTGTGAGTGTATATATGCACATGTGTGGATGGATGGAGCAGGGTAACACTATCCAGTTATGCAGTGTTTGAGGAGTTTGATGCAGAAATCACTGCCAACCTCAAGGAAGCTGAAAACTAACTGAGTTTCCACAGTCAGGATGGCCATGGGACTTTAGCAATATGAATTTAAACAGCCTCATCCAGTGCTCTGCCATAATTCACCTTCCTCAGCCATTGTTTACATGTTTGAATCTCCATACTCAGTATCAACTGACCTGCTTTCACTGTCTCATTCACATGTCCTGAAAGAAGCATCTCATTGGACCAGCTCCTGTGTTGCTCCAGACAATAAGCCAGACCTAGTTTAAGCCTCCGCCTTTTTTCCAAATATCCATGGTCATAAGGGGAGGCATGACACCTGGCACAGATTTGACAGCCAGCCTTCCCTTCAGTAAGTTTATGCTCAGCACCTTTTGAAGGTGGTGCTCACCTAACCAGCAGCCTAAGTTTGTCACGTGCATCTGTCCTTTTGTACTTGAGTGTTGCAGAGAAGATTTGAGTGTCCTGCCTAGCTTTCTCCCTGTAAGTAACTAACCAACTGAAAGAGTGTAAAGTAATTGGCCATCAGAGAAAAACAAAATTATTGTCTTTTCAAATGACAGAAGCACAGGAGGCTGGGGTGGGGTGGTGGCTATTGTGCATGACTCTGAAGACAGTGCCAAGAGAGGAGTCTGGATTGTGAAAAAGGATTTGGTGGCTTTGTATCAAAACACAGGTGTCCTCTGTACCTCTGGCTAATAAGAAGGGGAGGTTCAGGTCTACATATTCATGCTCTACCCAAGGAGGGGCTTGGATATATGGCAGACCAGACAGACCCTAGAAAACCCAAACTATGCATGACAGGAAGGGCACATGAGCCCCCAAATATCCACCATATAGAGATTGACCACCCCCTCTCAAATTTTACTTCCTCTTCCCTGCAAGACTTCCAGGGGATTCACTGTGGAAGGAGTCATACCTAGAGGACTATGCTATCAGAAAGAGCCAGACCACAGAGCAATTCAGCCCTCTGCTTCGTGCTGAGAATAAGACTGAAAACATTTGACAATATGAGCATCTGAGGACTCACTAGCCCTAACCTAAAGACCATTTCCATGAAAATATACAGCCACAACAGCTACAGGGAATTCTAAGAGATGCACTGTTTCCAGGCGCTGCAAGAGAATTGGACACAATAATTAATGGAATCTTATAAAACAAATTCAAATTGATCAGTCAGTAAATGAGAGTATTGCCACCCAGACTGAAACTGATTTAAAGGAACATAAATTGAGTCAATAATAAATGTGCAGGGAGACAAGAGTCCGGGAAAGTATCTGGTGTAGCATTATTGGAGTTGATGTTATTTATTATAGGGGATTAATAGTAATAAAAAAAAGTCTTTGAAAGAACCTACAAGGGAAAACTTAGATCTATAAGTAAGATCTGGTTTTAGGAGCTTAATTGAAAATATTAAATAGGAGACAACAATTTAATTAAATATAAACATGATGATAAATTTGTGGGGTTGTATCTAGTCATGAGAAGAGAGATCTTGACTAAAGGGTTCTGGTGTGATCAGAGGGCTAGTAAACAGAAATTTTTGTAAAGGGGAAATTTGAATTGCATCAGTTGAGAGCTTCCTTCTACCCCTCCCCATGAGGCTCCCTGTAAGATACCAGTACCAGGACCCCTTTGGGGCCAAAGCCCTCTCTTTAAAGGAAGACCTAACCCAGCATTGCTCTCAGAATCTTAGGAGACTGCATTGAAACCACGATGTACAATGCACTGTGAGACCCCAGGCCTATCTGCCTCCCACCCCAGTCCAGAGAGAGAGAGAGAGAGAAAAAAAAAAAAAAAAAAAAACCTTTCCTGGCTGCACAGCCCTTCTGGCATCAACACCATCCCTACATGTGCAAGTGCACAGGAACTACCCCATGTCTATCATGCATAATGCAGGCTACCCCAGAATCACCCAGTCAATACAGGAACCAGGAGAAGGTGTGCAATTCATCACTAGGTGACTCAGAGTAATAAATGAGGAAATTCAGGATAGAGAGCTGTGATGCTTCATCCTAGATTAGCTGACCTCCAACCTCTGGCTGACCCCAAATGATGCTATCCAATCACCCCTACTCCACATGGGCTCATACAAGAGAAGGCCACAGCTGGATTTGGGCTCTGTGTGGAGGAGAGATGAACAGTAGTATCCTGATAATTGGACAAGAAGAATGCATGCAAATTACAGGAACCATGAGCTCAGAAGAGTTGGGACAAATAGCAAGAGACAAGGAAGCCCAGCAACAAAGATGTGGAGGGCTTCTCCTCATCAGTCCAGAAACCATGCTCCAGCATCAAGTCAGGATGTCTTTCCTGGATGGCCTGCCTCCCTAACTGAGTTTGGGACACCCTCCTCTGTGGTCCCATGACACTTTATGCATGGGCATTTAGCCTGTTGTCTTATGGTCACCATTTACCTACCTGTCTTCTCCATTGGGGTGGATCATATTCATCTTAGTCTCCCCAGTACTCAACGTAGAACTGGACAATGTACTGTGCTGATTGAATGAATGGCTGGCCAGGAGACTGGCTCATTTGGAGGAGAGCTAATCTTCAGAGCCCAAGACTGTGGTGGTTACAACCACCTGTAGTCTTAGACATCCAGCTAAGCGGCTGACCAGGGATAGCTAGATGTTACATCTGCTACCCGCACATGATGGGGTGGATAATGTTTGTGTGACAGATGAGTATCAAGAAATGCCCACCCTTGACTTTCTTCAGAACCAGACTGACTCAGTCATTTATCCATGCAGCTGGACCCCAGCAATGTGCCTCTTTCTGAGCCCTGGGAGCAGGCCTGAGGTAGGGCCAAGGCCTGTGCTATTGCCTGTGGGGAGAAAGAGGGAGCACATTCAAAAGGCACCAGTGGACACGAGATATAACATGAATTAGCACATGTTGAAGCTGAGTGATGGGTGCATGAGGGCTCAGTATATTCCTTTCTACTTTTATGTCCTTTTGCATCTTCCATAGTAACAATTTTTAATAAAATAAATCTTATATTTGAAAAAGACATCAACCTCAAATGATTTTTCCCTCGGAGTCTTGTTTTCTTTGACCTCATCTAACAGAATGGTCCCCAGACTAGCAGTATTGATATTACCTGACAACTCATTAGAAATGCCAATTTGCATGCACAAGTTTGAGAACCACTTGTCTAATGTATTTTCTCCATAATGCAGTATCGTGACTTCCACAGCTTGGTGCTATTTCAAATTGTTGAAAGCCCTCTCCCCACTGCCTTAGAGCATGCTGGCGTCCACTTGGCCCCAGCCCGCTCTGGGACTCACCATCCCTTACACAGACAACTTGAGGCTGCTCTGGCTCAGTACCCAGCGGATCCAGCCTCGGACAGTCTGAGCACTTGTTAGGCACCAGGCACAGTTCTGAGGTCTGAACAGGTGTTATCTCATTTGATAATCTCAAGAACTTAGAAGGAAGTTATCATGATTACTTTCATTTTACAAATGAGGAAGTTATTACAAAGGGGGTTTAGATGCATTAAGTAGCTTACCAAATTCACCTACTGAGTAGGTGGTGAAGCCAGGATTCCAGAGCATTCCTAACCAGCAGGCACCACCACCTTACATTCTTGCCCCTTGTCTGGCTCTGACTATGTGGCCCAAGACCAATCTCATGCCCCAGACCAAGCCTGCACCTGGTTTGGACCTCTGAGCTCAAGTCCCTAAGAAGGCTCAGAGGTCCTCAGGTAGAGTGGCTGTGCAATGGGTTCACAAGAGGTTCCATGATGCCATCTAGGATCCAGGCTCCTTCCTTCTTTCCTTTCAGCTATTCTCAGCTTAGACCTTTCTGCCTCAGAGACTAGCTCTCCTCATGGTCACAATGCGTCAACCAAGATTCCTGGCATCGTGTCCAGGTAGTAAGAAGAGAGGTTATTTCTCCTATTTAAGAGCAAGGAATCCTTTCGGAGCAGACCTCCCCCCATGTGTCACTGGCTGGAACTGGGTGACATGCCCATCTTTACACCAATAGCTGGCAAGGGGAAATGAGATTGACTTGATTGGCTTAGCAGAGTCTGGATGTCCCCCTGGCTTCCATGGTGGAGGTGTAGACACAAATAAAATTGGGACTCAGCCAACAAGAAAGAGGGAGAATAGTTGCTCCAAGTCCTGTCCCTGGAGCCCATGCCAGGACCTTGGGGTAGGAGAAAACTGTCCTAGTGTACTGCCCAAAAGAGGGAAAAACAAACGTTAGTTTTTAAGAGTTCAGTATTATTTGTTACAGATGCCTGTCCTGAGTGATACTGACATGGAATCCCTGCTCCTATGTTGCATAGACAGAAAACTGGAGCATTTTACTCCAGAGAAATGGAATCAGACATGCTGTGGCCTGGAACAGTCTAAGGGTACCAATGAGTGGGGATAAGGCCTCACTGAAAGTCCCAGCTCTCTCCTTGCCTCTCTTGGTTCCCAGGCAGCCAGGTTTATATTCAGGCAAGAAACTGCAAAAGTATTCTCTGGAAAACTGCCCCAAGAGAAAACACTGTATAATTTGAGTTCCCCCCAGAAAACATCAAATACCTGCCTGACCTCCCTGCAGCAAAGTCCTCTAGTCACCAAGCCACACACAGCCAACGAGAAGCACAAGTCAAGGATCTCCGGAGTGGCAAAAGCCAAGACCAGATCAAATAACCACAAACAAACTAAAAGAAAAAAGAAAAAGAACTTGGAGGAAACAGAGAATCCAGGGAGAGAAAAAATATTTTTAAATAAATACTTAAAGGAGAGAAAATGTTTCATACACCAATAAGAATATGATGTTGTTTTTGAAAAGAGAAGAGAGAAAAAGAGTTTTATCAAATTTGTTAAAATAATTGAAATTTTGAAATGTAATGAAAAGAATAGAAGATAAAGTTGAGAAATTTTCCCAGGAGGTAGAATTTTTTTAAAAGACAAAAACTTAGGGGGTCCCCTAAGAAATAAAATTACTAATTCAGGAGTTCTAAAATCCAACAACAGTCATTCCAGAAAGATAGGACAGAGGAAAGAGGGGGAAAAATTACCAGATAAGAAATACAAGGACATTTCCCAGGACTGAGAATCAGAGTTTCCAGATTAAAAGGGCTTATCCACTGCCCAAAACAATAGATGGATTTTAAAAAACAAACAAAGACAACAAAAACCTACACCTAAGCACATGATCATGAAGTTTTAGAACATGGTGCAAAAGTTTCCAGAGAGAAACAAACAGAAGTCACACGTAATGATCAAGAATGAGTGTCATCAGGCTGGGCTTGGTGGCTCACACCTGTAATCCCAACACTTTGGGAGGCCAAGGAAGGTGGACCACCTGAGGTCAGAAGTTTGAGACTAACATGGAGAAACCCCGTCTCTACTAAAAATATAAAAATTAGCCAGGCATGGTGGCACATGCTTCTAATCCTACCTACCGGGGAGGCTGAAGCAGAAGAATTGCTTAAACCCCAGGGGCAGAGGTTGCAGTGAGCCGAGATCGCACCACTGCACTCCAGCCTGGGCAACAGCGTAAGACTCTGTCTCAAAAAAAGAAAAAGAAAACAAAACAAAACAAAATGAAAGAAAAGAAAAG
>NW_012118043.1:12128775-12131964 GCF_000951035.1 Colobus angolensis palliatus
AAAAGAAAAGAAAAGAATAATAGTGAGTGGCATCAGACCTCTCTAAACAGAAATTTCTAATAGCTAGTTAGAAGACAATGGTGCAAAGCCTTCAAAATAAGAAGGAAATATGATATTTAAATGTGAACTCCATAAATAGTCAAATTATTAATTATTATCAGTTACCAATAAAGACATTTTCAAACATTTAGAGTCTCAAAGTGGTGCACCCTTTCTCAGGAAGCCACAGGAGGTCATGAGTCATCAAACAAGGGAATAACCTAAGAAAGTGGAATAAATCAAATACGGGGCACCGGGGACCTCTTGGAATGACAGTGAAGAGAGGTCACAGGATGACAGTCACAAGTATGCAGAAGGCCTGAAGGCAAACCAAGAAACATAGAGAAATCCAGGGTGGATGTCCCCAAGGAAGCTGTGAAACTGATAGATTGCCTGTCACATTAGGAAGGAGACTTGGTAAATTTAGTGATAAAGACATGAAGATAAAGCAAATTAAAAATGAGACAATAATCCCCACTTCCCTACTCTCCTGGAAAAGAATAAGCAATAAGTTTTGGAGAAAAGTAATGTAACCATAGAACAGTAATCTGCTTAGCTGTCAATTATTTATAGTCATACTAATGTAAATATTGAATATTTATTTAATCAAATCTGGTGAAATAAAAAGATTGGGGGAAGAGAAGAGTGGAGGGTCATGTATATATATAAAATTTTGGGCTAAATCCTAATCTCAAAATAAAAGTCAATGGATAGGCCTGGCACAGTGGCTCACGCCTGTAATCCCAGCACTTTGGGAGGCTGAGGTGGGCATATCACGAGATCAGGAGATCGAGACCATCCTGGCCAACATGGTGAAACTCTGTCTCTAGTAAAATACAAAAAATTAGCCTGGCCCGTGGTGGTGTGTGTCTGTAGTGCCAGCGACTTGGGAGGCTGAGGCAGGGCAATCACCTGAACCCAGGAGGCGGAGGTTGCAGTGAGCTGAGATCGCGTCACTGCACTCCAGCCTGACAACAGAGCAAGACTTCATCTCAAAAAAAAGAAGGCAATGGATAAACCTAAAACTGGAAGATAAAGAAACCAAAGTACGATTGTGTAATTTAGAAATACAAAGATGAACTGAAAAAGCAGCGGCAGCTCTTTAGGGCATGGTGCCTGGGGTGTGAAGCAGGGGATGGCTGTTGTTCATCATAAGCCAAAACCAGGCCACACTGTTTGAATTGTTCAACTGTGTTCATGTTATTTCTGTAAAAACATGTTTTTGAAAATAGAAATGATTTTCACTTGTTCCAAGAGATTCCACCGGAGCCTGGGCTTCTTGCAGTGAGCCTGTGGAGTGCTGGGTCAGGGTGGACGTGTTCTCATTGCAAACAGCATACAGCCTCCCTTCACTTGCTGCAGAACTCTTCATTCTAACAAATGACACTACTGAAGCTTTTGAAAACTCCAATGAGAGACCGGTCAGCCATTTTCCTGGTTGGCCTCAAACTTCCAGCTTGACCTTCCCTGGTCTTTGACACCTCCAGCAGCAGGCCCGTTGTGCTGGGTCTGAGAGCTGGTGAGGCCAGCCCCAGGATTTAGAGGCAGCCTTAGACCTTCAGACTCTCTTGAAAGATACTTGACTGTGGCTGAGGTTCCAGCCCAGCTCGGAACTGAAGCGTGGGTCCCCACCCCTCCATCTGGCCCCAGACCTCTGAACACCCAATGGCCACAACAGTTTCCGCATTGCCCCTGCTTCTTGCCAATGCAGTGAAGGGTGGAGGACAGGGGAGAAGACAAAACTGAATTTAGAGTGAAAAGACTCTGTTCAAATCTGTGCCCAGTCTAACTAGATGAATAATCACAGATTGTTCATTTTTCTGCCATTAATGGATCACCATCCTACTCTATTAATGCCAGGTGCACTCTAAATATCTTACCTTTCTTAATCAAGATGTCAAGTGACTCATAATAACTGCTAACTCAGCTCTGTTGGCCCCAAGTCTGGATTCTTTCCACCATTCCAGACTGTCTCTATAAATGGAGAGGGACATATCTGATTCCCAGAAGGGATGCAAAGTTTCACTGGGAGAATATTTATGAGCAAGTGCTGCACTGCACAAGTGTCCATTTATTCATGTAAGAATTGTTTATGCAGAACTTATGGTAGGTGAAGTTTATGTCCTCAAAGAGGGCAAGTCCAATGTGGGAAGAAGACATCAGAATAAATAACTGTCACTCCCTGATAACTGTGTCTGACCACCGCCCCCTCCCCTCTGCCAATTATTTCTGGGAGTCCTCAGATGCGTCTCACATGTGTTTGTGAACATGTCCTATGACTGATCATATAGCAGCAGTCATTCCTCTCCTCTTCTATTCTTTATTTTCTAGGACTATCAACTTGACTATCTCCAAGCACAGTGTCATGCAGGTGCAATCACCTCATCATTTCCTACCTCCACCCCCACAGCAATGTCCAATGCTCTGGAATCCTGAAGTTGCCAAACTGGGACTATAGGATCTGGAGCCCATGAGAACTGAAGCCGCACTGCATTCTGTGCCTAGAGGGAGGAAATGTTCCTCTTCCTCTGCCTCCTCTCTCATGGGAAGCTCTATCACCTGGTGCCAAAATGAGGTGGCTCATACGCCAAAAGTCTATTAAGGTCTTCATTTAAAAATATCCTTTCATCTGTACCCCGGGTCTTATATGTGTTCACAGGACACTGAGCTGTGGGCAAATCCAAGTGACAACCCCTATGAAGACAGTGGTTTTGTTCCTGAGCCTAAGTCCTGCCTGACTCCCTCGTCCCAGGAAACTCTTTAATCTCTCATAAAAATAACCTTCCCGCCGGGCGCAGTGGCTCACGCCTGTAATCCCAGCACTTTGGGAGGCCGAGGTGGGTGGATCACGAGGTCAGGAGATGGAGACCATCCTGGCGAACACGGTGAAACCCCGTCTCTACTAAAAATACAAAAAACTTGCCGGGCGTGGTGGCGGGCGCCTGTAGTCCCAGCTACTGGGGGCTGAGGCGGAAGAATGGTGCGTAAACCGGCCGAGGTGGGTGGATCACGAGGTCAGGAGATGGAGACCATCCTGGCTAACATGGTGAAACCCCGTCTCTACTAAAAATACAAAAAACTTGCCGGGCGTGGTGGCGGGCGCCTGTAGTCCCAGGACTCGGAGGCTGAGGCGGGAGAATGGTGTGAACC
>NW_012118043.1:12132014-12148641 GCF_000951035.1 Colobus angolensis palliatus
TGGTGGCGGGCGCCTGTAGTCCCAGCTACTGGGGAGGCTGAGGCAGGAGAATGGCGTGAACCCGGGAGGCGGTGCTTGCAGTGAGCTGAGATCGTGCCACTGCACTCCAGCCTGGGCGACAGAGCGAGACTCCGTCTCAAAAATAATAATAACAATAATAATAATCTTCCCCCACCCCTACTAGTCTTCCAGACACACACTCACAGGGCTGGGCTGCTGTGATTGGCTGGCCCCCACAACACACACAGACACATTCGCATGGTGGTCCCCACCACATCCTGAATCATCTTGCTTGGTCATCCCTCCGTGATCAAGTTCCAGCACTCTTAAACCTTATCATTTGGCGACAAAAGCAGGCAGGAAGGCATGTGCTTCTCTCCATATCCTCTCTTGTTACATCTCAGAGAAAGTCCTGACATTTCAAAGGATACAAGTATTTAATAATTGATGGCAACAGAACATAAAACACCATAGTCTGGGAACACGAAGTAGAATATGGAGAAAAATGCCAGAACTGGGTTTGTGCTGTGATGGAATAAAAACTATATAAACTTTTCAACAGCTAAACAGAACTGCAGAACAGGGGAAGTGTGGCGGCCACTCCAAGCCTGGAGAGGCCTGACAGAGCCCTTCATGACCAATTCTATGATCATAGCCTGTAAATTTCCAGACTTCTTGCTCATTTCCTCAATGAACCATCAAGATAATGAAAACCTCCCCCTCTGCAACCCATTCCCCTGGGACCCTGGTCTCTGTCAGGCAAAGCGTTATTGTTCTTGAAAATCCCTGACTAATTGAACAAATTAATCTCTGATAAAAGATTACTACAAAGATGGCAAATGGATTTCATTTCTGCTGCCAACTGTGATTGATTGGCAGGGACTTCTTAGAATGCTCATTTGAGAAGAACTGTGGCCAGAGCTTAGCTCAGCAAGCGAGGGTGCCAGGATTGATTCACAATGTCTGCCCTGAGCCCTCCAGGCACAATGGCATTATAAGTGCTGCTTGTTTGCCATCCTAGGATTAGTGACTGCCCTAGGTTAACCTGTCCCTCCCTTGCATACACGTGCATTTTGGCATGGTCCTTGGAGGAAGGAGATCTTATCCCAGCCAGTGAAAGACCGTGAGCCCTTGAGGATATGTGTGGCCAGATGAACTCTTCCAGCTCTTTTGGGGACAGCCCTTTCCATGCACTGGGGAGACTTGAACTCACCAGCAGTGTCTCCGGGGCCTTCAACAGGGCTTCAACCCAGAGTAAGAGGAGGACTGGTCATCCATCAATTCCAGTTCACCTCAATGAGCATCATTAATTGTGTTCTCCAAAAAAAAAGAAAAGAATCAAAGTGCACAAATATATCTTCTTTACCAGGGGTGCATTTATCCTGCTACTGAGGAGAAGCCTGCACTGTTCAGCATCACCATTGTACAACCTGAAAGTCAAGTCTGTGCCTAACAGCTGTTGCAAACTCTACTCTCTCACTGCCGGGGGAAGAGCAAGAGGAGACAGTAATAGTGGAACTAGGAGTAGAGCTGATTCCAGTGAAATATCAAGGAACAGGAAGACATCCGAAGCCAAGGGGAAAGACACAGAGATCCCTTATCTCCTCTTGCTTTTGATCATCTCATTGCTTGTGCTATCCATTCAGTTAGGATTGTGTAGCCCTCTGGCTCCAGTACCTTGTACTCCTGGTAGCCTAAATCCTACTCAGCTATGTAGGATTTCCTTGTTTATCTGCCTTCCTTATTTATCTGCACTGGCCAGGTTGTCTTGCATCTGAGCTCCTAAAAAAAAAAAAAAAAAAACTCTGTATCTCTCAACCATTGCACTTAACATGCAGTTCTGTAGTTGCATATGTATGTGTCTCCTTTTATCCTCTATAGGAAAGAGACTGAGTAGGACTTACCACTCTAGGACAGAACCTAGTGCAGATCCTGGCATACTGTGAGCATTCAATAAATTTTTTTGAATGAATAATGGAATTTGAGACTGTAGTGGTTGAATAGTGTCCCCTAAAAAGATATGTTCAAGTCCTAACACCCAGTACCTGTCATTGTGATTTTTTTGGAAATGGGGTTTTTGCAGATAAAACTAAGTTAAAGATCTTAGGATGAGATCATCCTAGATTTAGAGTGGGCCCTAAATCCAAAGATTGGTGTCTTTATAAGAGAAAGTAGAGAGAGATTTGACATGCAGAGATACACAGAAGGGAAAGTCACGTGAAGAGAGAGGTAGAGAATGGAGGATGCATCTACGAGCCAAAAAACACCATGGATTGCTGGAGCCACCAGAAGCTGGGAAGGAGGCTTGGAACAGATTCTCCTTCAGAGCATCCAGCAGGAACCAACCCTGCCAATATCTTGATTTCAGACTTCTAACCTACAGAACTGTGAGAAAATTAATTTCTGTTGTTTTAAGCCACCATGTTTGCATAATTTGTTAAGGCAGCCCTAGGAAACTCAGAGAGAGACTTAGAGGTGAACTTTGAGAATGCCAACCATCAAGGGGAGAGTTAATGAGACTGGAATAGGGCGAGGCAGGGTAGATCCCTAGGAGCAACTTTTAAGGAGATAGTCATTCTCAGGGTCATACAGGTACATCCTCCTAGTCTCAGTCCTAGAGTTAACAGTCTCCTGCCAAGATGTTCCTTCTCATCTTAGCATCTCATAGCTGGAGAGGCTTCAAGTCCAGACATACCCATTTTGTAGGGGAGGAAACTGAGACCAGTATAAGTAAAATGACTTGCCCTAAGTAATGAAACCATTTAATAGAAGATCTGAGACTACAAGCTGATTTTAAGCCTATAGATCTGCCAAGAACCCTAGAGATCAAAATTCCCACCCCCTCAATTCCTGAGAAAACAGTCAATAGCTTGCCTAAGGCCTCCCACTACCACACCAAATTTTTCATGACATGGTGGAAAGAAATGGGTTAGGAAAGTTAAGGAACTTCTAATCAACATGTTAAAATTTCTACCACTTAGTTCTATCCTCTCCCCTCTACTCACTAAGCCCTACTTCCACTTACCTTGTGACTTTGAGTTAGTGCCCCCCTCCACCACCACCAAACCTCTCTGAGTCTCCGTAAAATGATGACTTAGGCCTCTGGTTTTTCCAGTTCCAATGTTCCTGGTTTATAACCAATTCTATGGATTTTTCACTGAAGAAGTCACTTAATGCACAGAAAGTTATGTAAGGTCCTGAATCAGAAGACTTCAACACTATCAAAATCATAATTGAAGAAAAGAAGAAATTCATACCTCTTTCCATCTATATCCTGAGCTTGTCCCACCAACAGCCTCCAGGACAATGAGAGCCAACCAAGTGTGGTAAATGTGAGCTCCCCATTGGCATTCAGGCCCAAGTATATGTGAGCAGCCACCACCAGCTCTGAGGACTCAGCTCACCAGAAGAAGGACTGGAGTCTGGTCAGGTACTCACCAAGGTGACGAGAAAGAAAATCAACCTCAAACATAAACCCTGGCTGTTTTGAGGCCCTGCACATATAGATCTCACAGTGGATCTGCTATGGTTTGGAGATGGTTCATCCCCACCAAAACTTATGCTGAAATTGGATTCTTAATGGGACAGTGTTGGGAGGTGAGGCCTGATGGAAGATGTTTGGGTTATGGGGGCAGGTCCCTTATGAATGGTATGATGCCATTCTGGCAGTAGTGAGGTCTTGCTCTGTTAAGACTGGATTAGTTCTCATGGGAATGGATGAGTTCCCACAGGAGTCCCCCCTAAGAACCCCCCTCAGATTTTGCTCCTCCTCGTGTGTCTGCCTCACCTTTAACTTTCTCCACCATGTTATGACACAACACGAAAACCCTCACTAGAAGCTGAGCAGATGCCAGTGCCATGCCCCTTGAACTTCCCAGCCCACAGAACCATGAGCTAAGAAACCTCTTTTTGTTATAAATTACATAACCTTTTGTATTTTGTTTTAACAACACAAAATGAACTAAGACAGAATCCAAAGGGGTTGGGGACCCCTAGCCTCTGGCAGGTTATTTTTGTTTAATTTTGTTTGCTTTTCTAGGACTGCAGATATTCCTCCTAAAGTATTTTATATAAAAAGGAAGGTAGACCCTGGGGATGCCATTTGGGACCTATGGTTCTTGGAAAGTGGTTATAAGACCTAAGTTGTTAGAAGAGAATCAAGCTGATTCTGCTCTGCTTCTGTAGGTCTAGTTTCTCTCTTCAAGGAGAGCTCAGAAACTCCTGCCAGGCCCCACCTCTTCAGCAAGCCATAGCTCTTCCATTCTGGGATTCACACACTATTTGCAGAAGTTCCCAGCCCATGAGCAAGTCCCAGCTTGTCCAGCCAGTCCAAATAAAGCACATAGGGACCATGATGGCAGATTGGCTCACAGGCTCACAAGAGAGGTGCGCTGCCCAGTGTCTGTGAGCAGACTCCCTCTGCAAATAGCAGGCATGGGCAAGCCCTGGCTCCAGAGGAGAAAGACTGCTGGAAATGTCTCCCCATGGACAGGGCTGGGGCTGGAACAATTCCTAATCATGATGACCTCTGGATTTATGTGGAACAAAGTTCTAAGAATGGCTTCCATCATTTTCTCTCTCCCTCTTTTTCTGTTTTTCCTTCTTTATCTGACTCTGTCTGCCTTCTCTTCTTCCTTCTCTCTTCCTGCTTTCATTCTCTCTCTCTCTCCCTCTTTCCCTCCCCCACTAAATGTCTACCGGATGTTAGGTGTGGCCCTGGATGCTGGTGATGCATACATGAATGAGGCCCGATTTTTCCTCAGGGAACTCACAGACTGGAAAGAGAAATCATAAATTTGCATACACAGAAGTACATGGCAGTAGGGAAGCACACGAAATGGGATACCCAACCTGTTGCAAAGGACATAGCATTTGAGTTGGAATTTAAAGGATTAATAGATGTTTGTGAGGTGTGAAACCAGGGAAAGGCATTTCAGACTAAAACACTTTAGGAGACAAAATCTTCCAGGCCTGGGGTAATATGCAGTGGTTGGAAAAGTATGGGCAACATGGTATTGCCAGAGTCAGTCATAGGATAAAAACAGGTGATGAAGCTGAACAGGCAAATAGAGATCACAAAGAGCTATGAGTGCTAAGGTAAGATTAATCCAGAAGCCAATGGGAAAGTACAATTTGAGCAGGAGAGCAGCCTAACCAAATTTATCTAAGAGAGACTTCAGCATTCAAGTAGGGTTTAGAAGGCTTTGGCAGGCAAATACTTCTACTGCAACATGTAGAAGTAAATGGATACATTTAAAATATATATTTTTTTCTATTTTTAAATTTTATTCCAACTTTTAAGTTCAGGGGTTCATGTGCAGGATGTGTGGATTTGTTATACAGGTAAACATATGCCATGGTGGTTTGCTGCACAGATCATCCCATCACCCAGGTATTAAGCCCAGCATCCATTAGCTATTCCTCCTGATCTTCTCCCTCCTCCCACCCCTGATCCTTTAACAGGCCCCAGTGTGTGTTGTTCCCCCCCGGCCGTGTGTCCACGCGTTCTCATCATTCACCTCCCACTTATAAATGAGAATATATGGTATTTGGTTTTCTGTTCCTGCATGAGTTTACTAAGGGTAATGGCCTCCAGCTCCATTTATGTCCCTACAAAGGACACGATCTCATTCTTTTTTGTAGCTGTGTAATATTCCATGGTGTATATGTACCACATTTTCCTTATCCAGTCTATCGTTGATGGGCACTTAGGTTAATTCCATGTCTTTGCTGTTGTGAATAGCGCTGCAATAAACATATGCATACATGTACCTTTTTTTTTTTTTTTTTGAAACGGAGTCTCACTCTGTCACCCAGGCTGGAGAGCAGTGGCACTATTCAGCTCACTGCAAACTCCGCCTTCCGGGTTCACACCATTCTCCTGCCTCAGCCTCCCAAGTAGCTGGGACTACGGGCACCCGCCACCACGCCCGGCTAATTTTTTTTGTATTTTTAGTAGTTTAGGGGTTTCACTGTGTTAGCCAGGATGATCTTGATCTCCTGACCTCATAATTGGCCTGCCTCAGCCTCCCAAAGTGCTGGGATTACAGACATGAGCGACCGCACCTGGCCACATATATCTTCTTAATAGAATGTTTTATATTGCATTGGGTATATACCCATTAATGAGATTCCTGAGTCAAATGATAGTTCTGCCTCTAGGTCTTTGAGGAATTGCCACACTGTCATTCACAATGGTTGAACTAATTCACACTCTCACCAACAGTGCAAAAGCATTCATTTTTCCCCACAACCTCACCATCATCTATTGCTTTTTGACTTTTTGATAATGGTCATTCTGACTGGTGTGAGATGGTTTTTTTTGTGGTTTTGATTTGCATTTCTCTAATAAGCAGTGATGTTGAGCTTTATTTAATGTTTGTTAGATGCATGTATGCCTTCCTTTGAGAAGTGTCTGTTCATGTCCTTTGCCCACTTTTTAATGTTTTTGATTTCTTGTAAATTTTTTTCTTAAACAAATCTACAAGATGGTCATAGGTCAGATGATTGTAGGTGTGTGGTCTGATTTCTGGGTTCTCCAATCTGTTCCATTAGTCTGCATGTCTGTTCTTGTACCAGTACCATGTTGTTTTGATTACTGTAGCCCTGTTGTATAGTTTGAAGTCAGGTAGCGTGATGCCTCCAGCTTTGTTCTTTTTGCTTAGGATTACCTTGGCTATTTGGGCTGTTTTTTTGTTGTTGTTGTTGTTCCACATAAATTTCAAAATAGTTTTTTTATAACCCTGTGAAGAATGTTGTCAGTAGTTTAATGGGAATAGCATTTAATCTATACCTTGCTTTGAGCAGTATGGCTATTTTCCTGATATTGATTCTTCCTATCCATGAGCATGGAATGTCTTTCCGTTTATTTGTGTCATCTCTGATTTTTTTGAGCAGTGGTTTGTAGTTCTCCCAGAAGAGGTCCTTCACTTCCCCTGTTAGCTGTGTTCTTAAGCATTTTAGTCTTTTTGTGATAATTGTGAATGGAAGTTCATTCGTGATTTGGCTTTTGGCTTGCCTGTTGTTGGTGTATAGGAATGCTAGCAATTTTTGCACATTGATTTGTCCCTCCATCACAGAGATATTTCCCAATAACATCTTTCCAATACAGTCACATCACAGATTAGACCAAACCCCGAGCCCAGATTCAGTAGCTTGTTGTTGTGGGATGGGGAGGGATGTGGTGTCTCACTGTCTCTTATCCTGAGAACTTGCTGAAGTTGCTTATCAGCTTAAGAAGCTTTTGGGCTGAGACGATGGGGTTTTCTAGATACAAGATTATGTCATCTGCAAACAAAGATAGTTTGATTTCCTCTCTTGCTATTTGAACACCCTTTATTTATTTCTCTTGCCTAATTGCCCCGGCCAGGATTTCCAATACTATGTTGAATAGGAGTGGTGAGAAAGGGCATCCTTGTCTTGTGCCATTTTTCAAGGAGAATGCTTGCAGCTTTTGCCCATTCAGTATGATACTGGCCATGGGTTTGTTATATATGGCTCTTATTATTCTTGTCACTCTTGAGTACCCTTGATGCCCGTAGTATTTTACTCAATCATTCAAGAAAGAAAGAAGGACGTTTTTTAAATATATATATGTGTGTGTGTGTGTGTGTGTGTGTGTCTACATATATATACACACACATACATACATTTGGGACACTGTATGCCAAGCGCAAATGCCCTACCTGGACTTCCAGTTGCTCATGGTGGATTGAACACACGTGTCCTCTTCAAACCCCAACAAAATGACACACACACAAAAAAAATATAAAAGCAGAACTAACCCATAGGGAGAAAAAGAATGGAGGAAGATTATGGCAAACAAGATGTGTGAGTGAAATGTACTATGGAAAGCAGGCAGACAAGAACAAGCACACTGGCAGACCAGCCAAGGGAGAGCAACGCACCTCTGATGGGAAGGGAGCCAAGAAGGAGCTGGTTTCTGCTGCAAACCTGGAACTGCAAGAATGGAAGACTCTGAAGGTAGGGGGCAAGTGGGGCTGAAAACAGGGGAGTGGGATGAAGATCAACCCAAGAGACAGTGAGTCCCCCATTTCCCTCCCCATCCCACACAAACAAGCAACTGCACCTGGACTAGGGGTTTGATCTAACCTGTGATATGACTGTATTGGAAAGATGTTACTGGGAAATGTCTGTGTGATGGAGGAGGATGATAAGGAAGATACATCTTCATATTCCACGGTTGGAATTCAGTAAAAAAAAAAAAAAGCTAAAAACCTAAAAATCAAATGCTAACAGTATAATTATTGAAAGCATTCACCTCTGGGAAGTGTGAATTGTGACTGAGGAGGGATGGGATAGGAACCTACTGTTTTTCATTATAAGCCTTATAGGACTATTTGTCTTTTTAAACTAGGTCCATGTATTACTTTTATAAAAATAAAAATTGAATTTCTGGCTGCTGTGTGAAGAATAGATTGGAGGAGGACACGGGTAGCACTGGGAAACCCATTAAGTGGTTCAGGGGAGAGCTGATGAGGGCCAGGGCCAGCATGGCAGGAATGGAAGTGGAGAGGACAGGATGTGTTCGCAATGTTTGGAAGACAAAGTCAACAGAACTTCCTGAAGGACTGAATATTGGCAGTGAAAAAAATCAGAAGAATCAAAATACAGTTTCTAGGCATTGGGCTGGAGGAATTCAGTACAGGCAGAGTGAGCACTAGGGTGGCACAAGCCAGCCACCAAGGGCACAACATGTAAGGTGGTGCTCACTCTTGGCATGCAAGCTCAGGGCGGACACCTGAAAGTGAGGGCCTCTTGACATGTGCTCTTGGCATCTCATGGCCTCACCACGGGCCCAGCCTCGACTCAGTCAGTTCTGGTGCTATTTACTGAGCATCAGGGCTGGGAACAATTAGTGGCAAAGCATGGGGTTCACCAGGAAGGACAAAGAAGGAAAAAGTGTTCTTCTGGACAAGTCATTATTAAGACATCTGTTAATGATCCACATGAAGTTGTCAAGCATGACGAGTCTGCAGCCCAGGATGACAGTCAAGGTTGGAGATAGAAATCTATCCTTGAATGCCTGAAATTACGAGCTAAGATTGGATAGCCCGGAGAGAGATTGTGATATGCACAGGAGGGACCAGGTCAGAGACATTCCCACATAGAACTGTCAGAACGACAAGACAGACAGGGAGCAGCCATCAGAGTATAGGGAGGCCAGGAAAAGCTGGTGTTTCAGAAGCCAAGAACAAAGTGTTTGCCAAGAGACAGTCTGTCCTGTGTACTTCAGCCCCGCCTCTCCTGACAGAAATTGTACTGTGAGGAGGAGCAAAATGCTTCCAGCTTCTGTCTTGCCCAAGGCTAGCCCCTTGTGTGTTCATCTGGGACTTGGGTAACACACTGTCTTTTCCACCTATGGTGGCTTCTTTCTGTCAATCCTGTCCCCTCCCAACTTCCAGGCCACAGCCTGTCCCTAGAGTTTGCAGCTTCTCTTATCCCAGGACCAATCTATCCAGCTTGGTGACTCCTGGTTTGACCCTGCAGCTTTCTAAGGACTGGACTTTAGTCATTCATTTAACAACTGTTTATTAAGCACATAATGTATCCAAATGGTGCCAGGCACAGGGGCTACTGAGATGATTAGGACAGATATTGTTATCCAGGGCAGTCCATACTCCCCTGAGACATTTCCTGCTCTGGGGCCCCTTTAGATAAAATACCTCATCTGTCTGAGTCTGAATTTGGCCCAAGCCCACTGGCTAGAGCCCCAAGCAAGCCCACTGGACCTTCTCCAAGTAGCGAGAGGCCTGAGTATTTCCTGTCCTATGAAGTACAGCCTCATTAGAGCAAAGAATCATCCACTTTGGAAAAAGACCTATTCAGGATGTGCTGAAGAAGAGCTAGCTGGTGACGTGCCCATCCAGCTCAGAACCTCATACAGTGCCCGGAATACTGTATATATCCCAGTGGTGTGTGAAACGAAGGATGAATGAAGTGCTCACCCTGTGTTAAAATACAAATGATCTTTGGCAACAACAAAAAATAAAGACGTAAAAAGTCTTTTCATGGGAGAGACATTGATGGAGGTAGCCTGAGAAAGGAGAGAGCAGTATCAGACTACCTGGAGATAAGGTGTGGGCGAGGGCAGCCCGAGGTCATGTACCTGCTCCCCAGTCCACCCTGGAATTAGCCCAGCACCCTATTCTCCAAAGCATGAGGCTTTAGCAGCAGTTTGGAGCCGCCTCTCAATAATCTCTGCCTGACAGGCAGCAGCTGCAAACTTCCAGCAAGAGATTGCATTCTTGGCGGGTCATTCCTGGCCTCCCAATCCCATCTCTATGGAAATTGGCCCTGGAGGTGGAGGATGGAGACAGCAGCCCCTCCATGCCCTCACTGGCAGCCTTCGCCTTTGCTCACATCCCACCCCCCTTCACTCAGAAGCCAGAGAAGCTAGCTTATCTGATGAAAGATCCCATTTATTGGTCTCTGGCTCTACTGAAGTGCTGCTTGGCACGTCCCTCTGCCAGCTCTGTAGAACTTTCCAGAGTCAGCTGTCCAGGTACCTATATTTGGCTATCCTACCGAGCCCTAGAGCTGATCTCCACTGCAGCCTAGCTGCTTTGGGAATCTCTGCACGGATACACAACTTGCTGGTTTGAAAACAAATCCTGATCAGAGCTGCTGAAGGTGAAGCAGTTGGAAAGTGTGCCATCCATGCTGTGCCGTGGGGTGTCAGGCTGGCGGGGCATCTGCCCGTGTCCCCACCATCCCAGCACACACCCTGAGCAGAATGCAAGCCTGTGCAGGCAGTTTTCCATGTCTGCACAACCTGCACGTTCATGCTGTGCATCTGACACCCCTGTCCTAACGGAGGGACACGTGTGCATCAGGGGACAACCCACATTCTGCTCCAGGCCCCGCCTGCCAGCCAGCTGGAGCTCTACTCCCAGCCCATCAGCTTCATACCCTTTGATTTTCCCAAGTGGTTGAATAGTTTACTGTCGGTTACTCTTGTCATTTTATAAAAATGACTGGGAAATTAGAAGAAAAATCTAAGTGCTAATGATAAGAACAGGCCTCAAAAGCTCAACACAGTTGACGTGAACGTGGGAATCAGTAGGCATTACTGAAAGAAGCAAATCTGCCTACCATAAGCTGAGGCCCATTAGCTTAGGCCTGTGAGCAGTGTGTGTGCATGTGTAGGTACAATCATGAGAGAAGAGGACCGAGCAAAAAGCATGAGTGCTGGGAACACACCGGCACCTTTGAACACTGTGTCTCATAGGAATGCCATGGAAGGTGTAGTCCTCCAAACACTTCCATCTCCCCATACCTCTTTCTAAAATGGGTTTCTGTTATAGGACCTGTGCACAGCCCACCTACATGCATGTTTTCAGAAAGCCACGTGCCCAAAACCAAATGCCAGAGGGTCTGCCGCTGCTTTAGAGGGCAGTGTGTGTATGTCTTGCCATTCAAAACACCCTGTCAAGTTTTATCCCACAATGTTATGACAAAACCTCCACCCAACACTAAGCTTTTTATCTCTTAAAAAAAAATTCTTCTTTATGTTAGGCTGAGATGCTACTCTCTACACATCTATCCTTGATGCTAGTTTTACCGTATGTGGCATTCTTAAGAAATCTATTCCCTGTCTCACAGGAGAGCCCTTCAAACATTTGAAGACAGCTACTGTGTTCACACCACCTCCCTCTTCCCACTCTCAATAATTCCTCAAAGGAGTTGGTATCTTGACCAGACCAATCACTTACCCCTGGACAGGTTCTATTTTGTCAAATCTCCTTGAAGAAGGGCTGGTGCTTTAGCAATGTATGTCAAGGAACTTAACAACATTCATAGTTTTACTTCCACGATCTGACTTCCTGAAATTTATCCTAAGGAAATGACCACATAAACATCAGGAAGAGCCAAATTTTGCTCTGACAATTCCTTCCTGAATTACTAGCATTTATTATGGAAGAATATGCAATGATGGGAAAGTGGACACAAAGTATGTCACATCCACATCATGATGGAATATTGTACAACCATAAAACACTCTATTTTTGACAAGTAAGGAAAAAAGCAATATACATGTTTGAACACTCAATATTATACACATGCATACCCTCTTGCACATACTCATACACACACACACACACACACACGTGGGCACAGACACACAGGAAGGAAACACCCTTAAATGTGAACAGTTCCCACCATAATACCACCAATGCTTAGTTGGTGGTATTATGAACGATCATTCTTTCTCGTTTTGTCTGCATTTCTTGAATATTCCACAATAAACCTATACTACTTCTAATTCACAAGAAGAAAAGTAATTGTTTAAAAACATGATACCCAGAACCAGATGCAGGATGCCCCATGTAGTCTGAGCAGCACAGGGTGTGGTCTTGTCCAGAAGTCCAAGTCCAACAGGCACCGTTGACTCCTGTTATACTCACTGTCAGCCAACAGTGTCCTGAGACATTTCACAGGAGCTGCCCTTAACCCAGCACTCTCTGCTGGTGACACCGTGTGAGTGATGATTTTTGCCATAGTACAGAGCTTGTCCCAGGCAGAGAATGCACAAGCAACAGAAAATGAAGGCAGCAATTCAAGGGTAAATCATGCTTAGAGAGTAAGTAAAACACTGCCCACAGCAACAGGTCTGCCTTTCACATATTCCCCTTGGAAGCAGACGTTGCCAGGCCATTTTCATATATTAAGGGTGGCAAGGTAGACTAACTTCAACCACATGACAGGCTCCTCTGTGTCTCTAAAACAGCCTATCCAGGTGTTTGTCGTATTAGGCAGGCAAGGTGGAAAGCGATGCCTGGTGGGCAAGGGAGGAGTACACCAGGGTGGCGAAAAGCCCAGGGGCACTTACTATCTATGTGCCCTTAGGCAAGTTATTCTACTTAACCTCTCTGAGCCTCAGTTTCCACCAGTGTAAAATGGAGATACTACTAGGACTGTGTCCCCAGATTGTAGTGAGGATTCTCTGAGTTAGTACATGTAAGCACTTTGAACCGCAGCTATCAGCCATCTGCGTTCACAAGCCACACAGGCAGACCAGGAGGGAGACCTCGGCTGCTTGGCCCTACCTCCAGTGCTCAGGCCATGATGCCCACTGTCCTCTAATCAGTTTCCTAGGTGCAGGTGAGTTACAGAAGTAGAGAGGCATGTGCACCAGCCATTACCCCTTTCTCTGGGTACAGTCCAGGGCCCCTTCTTTCTCTCCAGGAGTCTGTAAGACTCTACTGCAGTGCCTCTGCCCAGCTTCACCACCACAGCCAGCACGTGTAGCATAGCCCTCAACTGCCAGGATCCATCTCTGTCTGCTCACAGAGACCAGGTGGGCCACTATGTCCTCCTGTGAGTCGGGTGTCTGATGCAAGGAAGCAAGAAAGGTCATCGCCATGTATGGGCAGGCTCCCTCTCTCTGTAAACTCATCTCTCAATAAATGATGAGTGTTGCCACCTCTTACTCGAGAAGCCAGGCAATGTATGCTTAAGTCTTTCCAATCAGAGTTGTTTCTACAAGCCTTTGGCTTCTGTGGAGAACATTTGGTTTCAAAGGAAATGGGATTTCCCCTTCAATATTCTTCTTGGATGACAGGTCTGTGATTGGAATCCGGACATGAAAAATCATGCCCCAGTGGTTATTTCCATTAGTGGCTTTTGACTTTGCAAGGACACCCGCAGCACTGAGAGCCCAGTCCCTCCCACCTCCCACCCCGCACAGCTCAGGCAGGTCCCGGCCGGCTGGCCTGGAACTTTTTGGTATTTCAGATCTCTGTGCTATCTGGTCAGGAGCCTGACTAACTCATCTCTGCAAGAACCTGCTTCACAGTCACTACTCACATCACTTTCCCTCAAGACCCTGGTCTTGTCCAGCCTTCTTCCATGCCACAATGTGCTGGAACCCCTTACATGCACACACACACACATGCAAACACACGTGCCCACACATGTGCACACACCCACAGAGCAAATGCTTGGTTCTCTATCTGTGGCACCCAAACCTTGCGAAGTGCTAATTTGCCATACATGCTGAGAATGAAAAACGTGTTTATTGTCTAGGTTGCAGGGCGTCAGAACCCAGCGGAGCCTCCGTGAAAGAAATGAAGGGGGAGCTGAATGCTCAAAAGAAGAGCAACATGAGACCACACTCAGTGGTGAATCCTTGAAAAATGCTCTGTGAGAAAGAGCGCAGTGAAGCAGCAGCCCCTGGCATCTGGCTTGTGAGCCTGTCCCTTGTCCTAGCCTGGAGCACTGAAGGACAGCGACACACTTGCATGTCCCTCACACCCAGCACAGGCCAAGGCACAGACAAACACTCAGGAAGTGCTTGTTGATGCTGGAATGAAGAAGAGAGAAGATGACCAGGGTAGATCAGTTCTGCTCGGGGACTCTGGGCCGCTGTTTTACTTAACTTGGGGAAGGGTTTGGGGAACAACAGTGACTTCACTGAGCAGGATGTCAACTGAAAGTAGGCATCGTCTGCAGCCAGATGAGGAGCCTGGACTGAGGGCTAGGAGGGAGGGTACCTGGCTCCACAGTGCTCACAGGCCTATTCTGGACCAGGAGAGCAGGTGTGCAGCTGCAGCCTAGAGCACGGGAGTGCCTACTCCTGCCTGTCTGCAGGGTTGTCATTAGCATGGAGCCCACCTTACCCCCAGTAACCTCGAGGGGCTATTGAGAGCCCCCTGCCCTTCAGAGTGAATGACAGCTATGCTCAGGGGCCTGGAGGCTGGAGGCTTTCCTTTCTGAAATGGGGCCAGAGGACAGTGAACTGGTAGAGAAGGTTAGTATCAGGGCCATGGCCAGGAGCATTGCCCACATGCCCGTGGGATGGCTGCCAACATTCCTGCAGGATGCCATTGCCTTCCACCCAGATCCCTGAGCCCAGAATGTGAAGAGTGAGTAGTAACACATAGGGGCTGCTTCTCACGCACTGCAAGGAGGGCATGGACCCTGAACTCAACACCAGGCCCCCTGGAAATCGGTCCATGCAAGTGAGGCAAAAAACTCCTGTGGAGAGCAGCCAAAGGACAACCCTGCCCCTGCAAGCTGTTGCGCTCAGGTTCTCTACGTTCTTTAGCCATGAGGCTTCTAAGAGTTTGGTGACCATGGGCTGAAATCAGTAGCCTCCGAAGCCAGCTCAAACAAGAAGTACAGTTTCTCTACAGAGGATCCTGTCTTCTGGGAACGTCTGAGCCCCAATTGCAGCTAAACATCCACCATAAATGAGCGAATATTTTTCTGTTTCCCTCCATTTTATATAAAGAATCTTTCTATCCAATGAAGAAAACAAAAAACATCTTGCATTGATTATCAATTGTGTTTGGCAACAGGAATCTGAAAGGCAGTGACTTAAACACAATGGGCTTTTTAATTTTTCTCTTTTTGCTTACAGAAGAAATCTGGAAATAATTAACCCGAAACTTTTTTGGCAGCTCCACAAAGCCATTAGGGAACCAGTCACTTTCTGGCCCTCAGCTTTGCTGTCCCATCTCCAGGTATGACTCTGGTCCTCACGTCTGTAAGATGACTCTGGAACTCCAGTCATCATAGGTGAGTTCTAGGCAGGACAGTGGAAAAGTGAAAAGGGAAAACTGTGTGTGCTCTAAATGCACTCTATTCTAAATGAGCTTTCCTAGGAGCCCCACCCAACAGTTTTCTTGAACATCTTATTGTCTAGAACTGTGTTATATGACCATCCCATCTACAAGGGAGGCTTGGAAACACTTTTTTTATTCCTGAACACTGTCCCAACAAAATAGGGTCTCTGTTAATTAAGAAAAGGGGGAGAAAAGATATGGAGTGAGCAACTGCCAGTCTCCACCAGGCACCTGTATAACAGCTCTGGCTTCAACCCATTGTTGAAGGGTATGGAAAATGGATTCAAGTGAGAAAGAGAAGGAAGAAAGAGGTGGAAGAGAAGGGAGAGAAGCAGAGCGGGAATGCCAGGCTAACCCAAATGAAAGTATGTGCCCAAAAGAGTGTTAGGGTGACCAACAGCCATAGTGTGCCAGGGACACAGGACTGTCAGTGTTGGAACCAGGACAGTCCCAGGCAAACAGCTGGTCACCCTAAATGTGCATATGTCAGGGTGAAAGGGGTCTTTTGAGACTAGATATCTTGAACAGGTGCTTCTCAAGTTGTTGTCCAAGGACCCCTGAAGGCCCCCAAGAGCCTTTCAGGGGACCTGTGAGGTTAGACTAGTTTTCTAATAAACTAAGGTATTATTTGCTTATTTTACTCTCTTTTCTCCCGTGAGTAAACAAAGGCATTTTGCAGAGGTTATATGGCATGATATTGCAACAGATTAGATGCAAAAGCAGATGTAAGAATCTAGCTGCCTTCTATTCTGTTAGAAAAAGGAAATAGAGGCACAAAACACCAAAAAGATAGTCAATAAATGCAAAAGAATGCCAGCCAGACGTGGTGGCTCACGCCTGTAATCCCAGCACTTTGGGAGACCAAGGTGAACAGATCACGAGGTCAGGAGTTCGAGACCAGCCTGACCAACATGGTGAAATCCTGCCTCCACTAAAAATTAGCTGGGTGTGGTGGCGCATGCCTGTAATTCCAGCTACTCAGGAGGCTGAGGCAGGAGAATTGCTTGAACTCGGGAGGCAGAGGTTGCAGTGAGCTG
>NW_012118043.1:12149014-12166214 GCF_000951035.1 Colobus angolensis palliatus
GTATTTTTTGCATAGACAGGGTTTTGTCGTGTTACCCAGGCTGGTCTCGAACGCCTGGGCTCAAACTATCTGCCCACCTCAGCTTCCCAAAGTGCTGGAATTACAGGCATGAGCCACCATGCCTAGCCAATAAATAATTTAAAAAATATCTTGGCCGGGCACGGAGGCTCACATCTGTAATCCCAGCGCTTTGGGAGGCCGAGGCAGGCAGATCACCTGAGGTCAGGAGTTCGAGACCAGCCTGACCAATGTGGCAAAACCCTTTCTCTACTAAAAATACAAAAATTAGCCGGGCATGGTAGCGGGATCCTGTAATCCCAGCTACTTGGGAGGCTGAAGCAGGAGAATCACTTGAAAACGGGAGGTGGAGGTTGCAGTGGCCAAGATTGCACCATTGCACTCCAGCTTAGGTGACAGAGTGACACTCTATCTAAAACAAAAAACAAAAACAAAACAACAAAAAACCTTGGTATTCTTTTCTAATATGATAAATGTTGATATCTGTAACCTACATTTTTAAAACGTTCTTTGGCATCCTCATTAATTTTTAAGAGTTTAAAGGGATCCTGAGACCAAAGAGTTTGAGATCTATTGTCCTATACTAGACTAGGAAGGCTATGGAGTGGAGAGTTATAAGATAAATCTCCAGTCAGGTAAAGAATGGGAACAAGAGGAAGGCTGGACCTTGTGGAAACCGGCATCAGAAGGCAGAATCCTATGAGCCTCAGCAGCAATGTGTGTGAATAAACACTCTATTGCAGCACAGCTTAGAAAGTGGTTTGTGGACCAGGACCAGGCTGCAAACTCTTCACCTCAAGTTACTGTTGGAAAAAGTACGGAAATACGGGAAGCTTTTACAAACTTCCTTAACAACTTGACAGAGTAACTTCATGTCTGTTGAAACTAATAAAAGTTAAGTTTTAACTTTTAAACTTTAAAAGTTAGGCTTATATTTTGTGTATCTTCTATCATTTTATTTTTCTAGCAATTTATTTTTACTGTGTTTTATAAAAGTATTCCATGATGCATTAGAAATTTTTTAAATACGGCCTTTTCAAGCTTGAGATTAATGTAAAGGATAAATACTAGTTATCCAAGGGGAACAAAGTATTACATAGAAAGATTTGTGCTTCAAAGGAAAACTATGCATTGTCTAGAGTACATCTTTCCTGATTACCTGATTCCAGCCTTTTATTGAGCTATTTTGCAGTTTGTAAATTGTAAGTAAATAATAGCAATGAAAAATAATTTCTGCCTGTAGACATGCAAAAATTCTGTTAGGCAATTGACCTCCCTTCCTCGCTGTGGAAGGGGCCAGCTTTGCCCCCACTTGCTCACTCTTTCAGTGTTCCTGATCTATAATTATACGTGATTTTGGATTCTCCATTGACTTAGTTGTAACATCTTACTGGCTTCTCCATTAATGCATTAAATAAAATCATTAGTACAGGTTCATTAATAAATAATATGGGGCTTGGCACAGTGGCTCATGCCTGTAATCCCAGCACTTTGAGAGGCTGAGGTGGTTGGATCACTTGATGTCAGGAGTTCAAGACCAGCCTAACCAACATGGCAAAATCCTGTCTCTACCAAAAAATAACAAAAATTACTTGAGTGTGGTGGCAGGTGCCTGTAGTCCCAGCTATTCGGGAGGCTGAGGTGAGAGACTTGCTTGAACTCGGTAGGCAGAGATTGCAGTGAGCTGAGCTCATGCCACTGTACTTCAGCTTGGGTGACAGAGCAAGACCCTGTCTCAAATAATAATAATAATGAATAAAGTCCTTTACATTATTTACAAACCACAGTTTGTGAAGCTCTGTTTTTTTTAGACTCCACCATTGATGTGACTCAGTTGCCTTCTGGAAGTCCTTCAATTCTCATCTTGCTACCTGCTGACATCTGTATTCAGCTATGTACATTTTTTTCTGTCTCATAGCTTTTCTTTTCTTTTCTCCTAGTTTAGGCTTCTTCATCAGTTTGGCTGTGGCATAGAAAAAAGGCCACAAGAAGTCATAATAAGCCAAAGAGAAAGCACTGTGTTAGATGCTTTATAAGAATGAAAGAGAGAGAGAGAGAAATGAGGCCAACAGGAGATTCAAGAGCTGGGGACTACAGAGGAATCATTGCATGTGCTCTTTCATACACAAGCTGGAGATAGCTATGTTGTGCCCAACGATCGCTAAACACCTTTTATTGTTTTTGTGAGCAAAACCACACCTATATGAAATCAGTGGCTCAATGCTAATCATTGGAAGAGATCACCAGGGTCTCCATACCAGAAGCCAATCCCAGCCCCAGGGGCTTACCCTTGGTGGAAGAAGGCCTTTGTCATGAGGATCCAGATGCTGGGGAGGTTTCCACGAAGCCTGAGACTTCAGCTGCAGAGGAGAGCACCCAGTGGCCAGGGACCCTGACATTTGAGGAAGCCAAAATGATGGTCTCAGCCACTTGCCATCTTGGTGCTTGGTTGGGGGGGCGGGAGGGGGAGTCTCTGAGGTACCTATCTGTGCAGAAACTCTTCTTCCCACTTTTGCTCCTGATGGAACAGCACCCAGATTATCTCAGTTCCCTATGATCAACTTGGTGCACCTGTCAAATAAGGCACCACAGCAGGGGCAACACATGAGTCTACTCTGACTCACTACTGCAAATTCAATGCTTTTAAAAAATAGCTTCATTGAGCTGTAGTTTATATACCATAAAGTTCACTTGTTTTAAATAGGCAATTCAATGATTTTTAGTAAATTTATGGCACTGTACAACATCACCACAATCTGATCTTAGAATATTTCTCTCACCCCAAAAAGTAGCCTTGTGTCCATTTGCAGGTACTCCCCATGCTCAAGGCAACCACTAATCTACTTTCTGTCTCTACAGATTTGCCTTTTCTGGGTATTTCATGTAGATGGAATCATACAATATACATAATGTCTTAAAATTCCATCTATGTTGTAGTATGTTGATCCATACTTCATTCCTTTTTGTTGTAAAATAGTAATCTATTGTATGGATATACCACATTTTGTTTCTGCATTCACCAGGTGATGGGCATTTGGATTGCTTTCACCTTGTGGCTATCATGAATAATACAGCTATGAACGTTCTCATACAAGATTTTATGTTAAGTTTAGGTTTTCATTTCTCTTAGATACACAGAAATGGGATTTCTTTATCACATGGTAAATTTATGTTTAATTTTTCAGAAACTACCAAATATTTTCCCACAATACCTGTACTATTTTACTTCCCCACCAGTGTGAGGAATCCATTTGCTCCACAACCTTGTCAATACTTAGTATTGTCTGCCTGTTTCATTTGAGCTATTTGTGGGTTGTAAATTTGAATCCTGAGCCAAGTAACACAGGGACAGTCCACAGCTGTGGCTGACCCATCCTGGGGGCAGTGCCCTGAGGAGGCTGCCTCCATCCTGCCACAGGTGTGGGGCTACCTGGATTCTTGTCTTTTTTGAGGCCTGATTATTCTACACTCTGTGGGGTCTGTAGATGACCCTACATCCTGCCAGTAAAATCGTTTTCTAAAAATTTAAGTTAAGCAGAGTGGGGTTCTGTCACAGCCACATGCATTTGAGTGACACACTTGCCACAGCCCTCCATTCCTGACCTCTGCTGGAGCTAACATCCAAGGTCTCATCTGAGCATTGCCTACCAGGGATGCACCAGCAGGCACCATGAGGGTCAGGATTTGTTCTTAACAGAGATAGCCACTGGAGAAAATCCCACAGCAATAAGAATGGTGCTATCTCCCAGCTCTTCAGGCACCTAGGCAATAAGCTGCACATTCATCCAGGCTGAAGCTCGCCTCTCTGTGTTTGCTGCAGTCTGAGTCAAGTTAAAGTTAGAGTTTCTCCGTACATTTTCCAGAGAATCACATAAAGTTGTGAGAGGGGGTAGTAGTAACCTTTGAGAAATTTGATGAAGATAAAGGCACCCTTGCTGAGTATCAGAAAATGTGTGTTCTGATGTGTATTAAGAATGTCTCCATGATGCGTTTTTCCTGGTGACCAAAGTTGGTGCAATGAAAGCACAGAGAGCTGTGTGACCTGGAGTGGGCTGCTTGACCTCTCTGAGCTATAGCTTGTAGGACCATTGTGAGGCTTGGAGATGAAGTGAGCACCAGCATGGTCAACCACTTTTCCCAGCATTGTCATTGTTCTAAAGTTTACTGAAAAGAAGTGAAATCAAATAGTACTCTCCCAGTATTTTGCTCTGGGGGAAGACCCTTCAGCCTTTGTGTGGAGGAGGGAGTTTTCTGCCTCATCATGCAGAAAACAAACTTCCATGCTAGATGTATTTAGTGCAAGTCATATTGTACATGCTGTGTGCAGTCAGGAAAGTTATCCCATCTCTTTGGGCCTCAGTTTCTCCATTCCTAAAATGGTGTCATTGATACTACTTTACTCCATAGACTGCTTGTGAGGCTCACATGAGACTATAAACAAAGCATTTATGCACCGTTTCTGGTACCGAAGAAGCACCCACTAGCATTCACTGTGTTTGTAGTTGCAGTTACTTGCATCTTTGTGACCTTTCCCTGCGTTGGGAGCAGCCCTTCTTACCACAGCTGATATGGAGCTGGCATGAGGATGAGTCACGCTTATGTCCGCTGTGGACAGTGGGGGATCAGGATAAAATAACGAACTTTTAAGGCCCAGAGCAACACCCACTTCCCCTGCAAGGCTTCTAACTGTGGGATCCTGGCTACTGCCCCTGGCTGGAAGACTCTTGGCCAGTACCTCAGCCTGCTGACCCCAGCCCGGGTCAGAAGTGTGCTTGGTCACCTGAGCTCTCCAGCCCCTCCGGGCCCAGAAAAACAGGTGTGCATGCTCAGTAACTTGAGCCTAACTTCTGAAGGCCTGGGAAATTGTGAGAGGACAGATAACTCTTTCTTTGGACAACCACAAGGCCAATAAACAAGTCTTCAGGGAGACCATGGCCAGCTGTAGGTTGTGCAGAGCCGGCTGTCAGTTTGGGGGATTATCTAGGACCTTTGCTTTTCATAGCAGCAGCAGCAGCCGCCACCACCATTTGTTGATCACCCAGCGAGTGCCAGGTACTGCGCCAGGTTCTTTCCACGCTCTTTCCCACTTCTTCCCTTGTGCAGCCCTGTGAGGAGAGGAGTTGCTAACAGCACAGACATCAGAGTCAGACAGACCAGGGCTTGGACCCCAGCCCTGCCACAAGCTGATTGACTTGCAGCAAGTCAGTGTTTGAGAATTAGAAGAGGAAATGTAGGTAACATTGGTAGCCCAGAACCTGGCATGGAGTAGGCCCTAAACACATGGCAGCCAATAAATCCTGGGAGAGGTGCCCCCACTTTATACAGGAGGACACTGAAGCCCATTTGGCCAGACCCAAAAGTGGATCTGACGAGCTCCTGTTCTCATCCTCTATGTACATGACATCACCCCTGGGTTGTGTTCCCAGCCCTGGTAACTGTTCTGGTGGAGAGACTAGGGAGAGGGGAACTCCTGGGTTCAGGAGTTAAAGTTAGAGTTTCTCCATACATTTTCCAGAGAATCACATAAATCACCAGCTAGAAGAAGGTGAAAAGCACCAGCTAAGATAAGGGTGGCATCATCTGTAGGTTTCTTATTGCCCAAGCTCTTCTGTCCCCAAACCAGGACATTCTTCAGAAAGGGATAAAGATGGGCACGTAGAGATGAAACCTCAAGTTGTTTTGTTCCAACCACTAACTACAATCCATACACACAGAGCTACCAGCCCTATGTCTATGCCCAGACTCTGGAACAAAAGGCAAAAGATAAAAACAGATAAGAATCCCATACAAGGGGTGAGATGGGCATCCCCAGAGAGAAGCCTTCGGTATGTTTGTGCGCATGTGTGCACTTACTTGGATGCTATGGGTCAACAGGGTGCCGCTCAAAGCTCTGCAAGGGGTCTGAATGGCCAGAGTTCCCCCAAAGTCTTAATTATTGTCATCATTGCTTCATCTCAATGTAGTTTAAATTGGTATAAATACACTTATGAATAAGATGTTTGGCATGAAGATATGTATTTTCTCCAAACAAACAATTTTATACACGATGTTTACGTTATAAGTTTAATCCATAAAGTTCTGTTTAAACCATAAAGTCAGAAATACTGTCTTTTAATGAAAAACATATTTATATTAGAACATATGAAACATATACAGCCTAACTAAACATAATATAATGTCTATCCAGCATCCATCCAATCCTTCTACCCTCCTCCAATCAGGCCATGTGACCCTAGGGACCCTGGATTCTCCCTAGCCCCAGCAAGGATCCAGATTAGAGAAGCCATCACAATAAGCACATTCTCATGCCAACACTGGGTTCAGGGATCCTTCTGACAACTGTCAGGGTCCAGCGAGGGATATGAGGCCTAAATTGGTCCAGTTGGACTGAAGGTGAACTGGGAGCGAAAGAGAGGTTTCCTTGTTGTGTTGCCAAATACAAACCCAAAGGCACATTGTCCCTGTTGCTGCAGAAGACCACCTTGGAAGCACAGCTGAAGTCTGCCTGGGGACAAAGTTGCAACAGATGGGCACAAAGCCAGGAAGACCATGGGGAAACCAAGCCTGACTTCAATGTGCCCGGCCCAGTTGGCGCTACCTTTGCACTTCCCGCTTTGCGGGATGGTGAATTCCTTTGTTGAATTAGAGGGAGTTTTCTATTATTTGCAGCAGGAAAGCGTCCTTGTGATGGCAGGAAGTATGTCCATAGATGAATTGAATGAGAAAGGCTCTCTTAAGATAGCTAGGTGAAAGTCGAAAGAGATAGTGGAAGAAGACAAAGGATTAAGAAAGGAGCCTGTGCTTAAGCAAGAAAGACATGTCCCCATGTGGAATTATTTGACCAGAGAACCATGGAAAAGATGGAAAAGAAGACTTTATCTGGGCTGCATGCTCTCAGGTGAAAAGAAGGAAGGTTGAAATAGAGAGATAGTTCCCTGCAGTTGGAACCATACACTCAGCCCAGAACAGCTTAGTCCCCTCCTTAGTCAGGGAAAAGTTCTTTACCCTCAACCCAAAAGATGTTCTTAATTCTTCATCATGGCCTCAGTCTACACTACATCTCTTTCCATTGCAAAAGCTAAAGAAGAACAAAAAAGTCTTAGGACCATTTGCTCTCATGAAACCTTGTAGTGCACATCTGTGGTTTTACCTCCCAGGCATCCACTTCTCCTGGGGTTGTTACTATGCACCCCATTTTTCCCTGGGGTATATGATTTGCAGTGGGCCTGACCCCACATACTCACAGATCCACAAGTGAGCATGTGACTAGGGTCTAACCCACGAGAATACCACATCTCACCACTAACAGTGCTCACTTCAAGAGTGAGCAAGTGACCCCAACCCAGCCAATCGAAGCTAATGAAATGGAACTGGTAGTGGTGGGAAGGGGGAGGGTCTTTTGTCTGCTAAACCTATAAAGATGGGAACCATCTCATAGCTGCTAGGGCCATTTTGGTGGCTTGTGAGAAGAACATGCTGGAAAAGGAAGCAAACATGGAAAGAAGCAAGCAGAATGAGAGGCAGACTGGGTCCTGATTACATCATTCAAGCCCCATGTCTGAAACCAGTGTCCTGGACTTTCCATTTACATGAATGAGGAATATAGTCTTGATTTTTGACTTAACCACTGTAGATGGTTTTCCTATCACTAGTGACTGATGGAGTTTGTGTTGATAACAAATCTCAACCTTAGAAAAGAATGATGTTCCTTCTCTCTTATTACTTAGTTCTTGGCCCTATATAAAATACTTAAATCATTCCTAATGTACACCAAATTCATGCTGTTTGACCTTGAACAAGTCACATCCACGTCCTTTTCAGTAAAATGAGGATGTTGGACCCAATCTCCCAGGTCACTTCCAGCTCTGAAATTGTATACTTCTATGAATAGTCTCTTAGCAACCTTCACACTCACAGAATTAGATACAAAACTATTTTCTTCAAGAGCATGGATTCAAAACATTAAAATATAACTTTACAAAGTTTAATCATGTGTCAGATGATGAAAACCATGCAAGGCCTCTTTGCTTTAGCGAAGCATATAATGGCATTCATGGTGCAGATACGTCATTTGCTAATTTCTTCTGGTGCCTAAAAACTTCCATTCCCACTTCCAATGAGTAAAGTCCAGTTGTAGCTGCAGCTAGTCTATCTCATCGTTTCCACAAACTCTTTCAGAGGTAGGGGAGGCATAACAGTTTAATAATCTTCAGAAAAAGTTTAAAAGCAGAACTGTGGTTGCTTTGTTCACAGAACCTAGGGTCCCTACTAAATGCCCTTTAATGACGCTCTGTCACTCAAGACTCCAAGTCTGATGCTTGCCCATAGGTTCCCATCCATTCTCCCATTCCTGCTGCCTTGAGCATGATAAGTGCATCACTTAATTTCTTTGTGCCTCAGTTTCCTTATCAGTAAAATGATGATAATATTACCTTCCTCTGAGTGAGGCTA
Organism: Colobus angolensis palliatus; assembly: GCF_000951035.1. Lineage (NCBI taxonomy): Eukaryota > Metazoa > Chordata > Mammalia > Primates > Cercopithecidae > Colobus > Colobus angolensis. The sequence continues at coordinate 12,157,484 of NW_012118043.1, forward strand.
ATAGTACCTTTCTCTGAGTAGTGCTGTGAGCACTGAATGAGTAAAGCACTCAAAATAGTGCCCAGCATGAAGTAAGCATGGGACAAACGCCAGCTCTCATCTTCATCAGTAGCATTCCTAACAGACTCCTCAATGCAGCCTGAATGGTTGCTTGCGTGGGTAGATGAACAAATGGATTAAAGCAGAAAGTATTCAAAAATATTTCATATCCCACAGGTTATACTTATTAACAATAGTGTTCCAGAGATACAGAAGCAGCAATTCAGAAAGAACAAATCACACAGTGGGCTCCCCCTCCTGCATTCCTGCCCATTCCCTAGTCCCCAACAAATTCCTTTTTTTAGAGCTTTTACTATTGGCTTACAGGGCCCTAGGATGTCTAGTTAATGATTTGCAGCTCTTAGTAATTTACTCTTCTTGGTGTCCGATGTGAACATCTCTCAGTACGATTGCAGACTCATTTCTCAATTATACTTGTTTTAGCTAAAAAGGTACCCAGAGTGACTGGATAACCCCAGAAGTCAATCCTCCAGAGTACTCAGAAGTAACAGTCTTTAGGAACTAATTCTCCTGACCCGCTCCTAAATGAAACCAGCTGATGGCTCAGAAAGACCATTTATCAAGTGTAATGGGAGATACATTAGACCAGAGCCCCAGTTCATGGCATTGCTCAGAGGACTCCTCCCAGAGGCTTAGCCACTCAGAAAATTCACCCTCCAAACTCTCAAGCGGTTGCTCTCTGCCTGCAGAAGTAGAATAAGGGGATCTGGGTGATCCAGAGGCACAAATTCTCCAGATGGCTTGCAGAGTGTAACTAGAGCCGCCAAGGGGGCCAGCAGGGCTGGGTTGCTACTCCAGCAAGATTTGTTTGTTAGCTGGTTGACTTTGGTCACATTTTTAACTTATCTGAGCCTCAGTTTCTTCAAATATTATAAGATGAGGCAGTGATACTCATATCATGGAGTGGTTGTGAGGACTGCATGTGATCATCCACGTGAAATGCCTGCCACAACAACAAATGGCAACATCTGTTTTGTTTTGAACCTCTTTCCTCCTCTTGGAAGTGTTTCTGTGTTAGGAGCTGGCACCAGCCCCTGGATCTACTCGCTCTTTCCCGCCCCCACGCCTCCGCAGGAATGGATAAACTCCAAACAGTTTTCATACTAAACCCCTTTTTCCAGGCTCCTCCATCTCCTGCCATAGTCTCACAGTAGTCCTTCCACTAACAAACAGTCGAGCAGGCTCTGGTTTAACCTTCACTGTATTTTACTACCAATCACAGCTTCTTAACGTGCTAAGTCAACATGACCACCCATTGCATGCGGGGTCAGATCCTCATAGACTTCACGATGCCTCCCCATGGGCCTCCTGGAGCACCATGTACCCTGAGATTATGGTTCTCTGCCTTAATTGACCTTCAGCAGCTCCTGGCCTTCCTATCTGTACTTGGGCCAGTGCTCCTGTGGGCCACGTGTTCACAGGTCATCTCTGAAGGTGCCAGGCCACCGTCCCTCACTTCACAGTTTACAAAATGCCACTGAGCAAAGTGACATGTTCCCACTTGAATAGCCACAGAAGGCTAACTCCACTCCCTCTCCACCCCCCCACCCACACACCACACCCAGCTCTCTTTCATGGCGTCTGCTTTCCTGGGTCTCTCCTCAAAATCAGAGGGCCCCTTATAGGAATGGGGCCCTGTGAGGGTCCACCCCTCCCCCTTGGCTCTCTGCAGCCCTTCAACCTTGTCCTGCCCCGAGGCCTGCCCGGGGTGTTCAGAGGCTCCTGTCCCGAGTGCCACCTGTCTTGTGGCTTCACTAACAAGTGCCACTGTCCTGCAAAGCTCCTCTGGGCTCAGCTGCCAGGGCAGGAGGCAAGAATTAAGACACCACAGTTGAAAGGTATCAGGCTTCAGAAGCAAGTTCTAAACAGACTTGAATAGCAGAAAGTTTCAAAGGACCTCGCTGAAGTCCTTGTAAAACTGCCACCCACTCCATCAGCTGGCAGTTCCAGGCTCTTTCAGATCTCTGAGTTCTTTTCTTATCGAGCCACTAGCTCGATAAGGAACTATCCTACAAAGGAACCAAAGAGCCTTTTGTATCTAAGGTTTTCAATAGGAAAAGATTGGTGGGGGCTTTAGACTTCCCCAAACTACAACCTGTATGCTTCACAGCAGTCACTAAGCCAGAAATGTTACGCCCTCTTCCATCAGAGAATGGTTGGAAAAGACCTCAAAGTCACATGTCTCAACTTGAAGTTGAGGAAACTGAGGCTCGGTAAAGTCTACTTATTGCCCCAGACCCCTCGGGGAGTGATGGGCCCAGCTGGATGTGCACATGGTTGTCCAGAATTTTTGCCTCATCAATGTGCTTCACAGTGCACAGCCTCCTCAATGGCTGTTTCAGTCAACAGTTACAGGCCCCTTTCCCCAATGGCCTTTGTTTTGGTGAACTTAACAGTGGTCATAAGACTAGGGCTATTAAAAAACTGAACATAAATTAATGATCACAGAATTAAACTGAGTTTAAAATGTATGTGTGCATTAGTTTGCTAGGGCTGCCAGCATCACAGGCTGAGTGACTTCAAGAACGGAAATTTGTTTTCTCATAGCTGGAGGCCGAAAGTCCAAGATCTAGGCATTGGTGAGGTGGGTTTCTCCGGCGACCTCTCGCCTTGGCTTGCGCATGGCTGTCTTCTCCCTGTGTCTTCACATGATCTTCCCTTTGTGTGTGTCTGTGTCTTAGTCTCCTTTTATTATAAGAACACCAGTCGGCCAGGTATGGTGACTCACATCTGTAATCCCTAGCACTTTGGGAGGCCAAGGCGGGTGGCTAGCGTGAGCCCAGGAGTTCCAAGACCATCCTGGGCAACACGGTGACACCTCGTGTCTACAAAAAATACAAAAATTAGCTGGATGTGGTGGCGTACGCCTGTAGTCCCAGCTATTCTGGAGGCTGCAGTGGGAGGATAGCTTGAGCCTGGGAGGCAGAGGTTGCAGTGAGCCGAAGTCACACCACTGCACTCCAGCCTGGGTGACAGAGCCAGACTCTGTCTCAAAAACAAACAAACAAAATTGCCAGTCATGTTGGATTAGAGCCCACCTCATTTTAACTTAGTTAGATCTTCAAAGACCCTATCTCCAAATACAGTCAAGTCTGAGGTACTGGAGGTTAGGACTACAACTTAAATTGCAGGGAGATACAAGCCAGTCCATAATGGTATGTATGTTCTTAAAGAGAAAAACCTAACTAACTTGGTGAAGTAAGAGCATGGTGAGAAGCCCTTCGTGCTGTTCTGCAGTGAGATGTGCTGCGGGACTACTCCTGAGACTCCTAAGGAATGCTTCTGCCACCCACTGCCTGCACGATGCTCCACTGCAGCTCTGCTCTGTGGCCAGATACTGTTCAGATACTTACATCAAGCCAGGAATATGCACGAGTATTAGAAGTGGACAAACCTGGGTCCAAATGAGCCATGGGGCCTTGAGCAAGTTACTTAGTGTCATTAACATTCAATTTTCACTCCAATAAAATGGGTTTAACCTGTCCTGAGCACTGCACAGGAAAATATACACGATTAAATAAGATAAAGCAAATAAATGGCAGCATTATATAAACTATAATTATATCAAATAAATGAAAAATATTAAAATATTTTTTTTTTCCTTTTTGAGTAAACTACCATCCTCCAACAAAAAAGATGACATTTCCAAAAGCATGGATGTCAGTGGTGATGTCTCTTAACAGCCAGTATGTAATGGGTCTATACATCACCAGCTCTCTTTGTCAGGTTACAAGACAATTTGTGCTGAGACCTGAATGAGCTCTGGGGAAACTATTCTTTGTTATAATGAATGTCATATGTTAGGGGCCCATTTGCACATGGCTCATGCAGAGGTAGGGCCTCAGTTGGGTCTTGAACTAGGTGGAGAAAGTGATCAACCACTCACATTCCAAGTGGAGGGGGTGCATGAGCAGAAGTCAGCGTGGGATGTAGGCAGAGCTGTAGCAGCAGCACAATGAGGTGGGTATGGGTCAAGCCCCTACAGCCAGGTTTGAATCTAGCTATATTACCTTGGGTAAGTTGCTTAGCCTCATTGTGCCTTGGTGTCCTCATCTGTAAAATGAGGACAATTATAGTATCCACTTCATAAGTGTTGAGGGATTTAAATGAGTTAATATACAAAGAGGTTTTGGAGCAGTACCTGAAACACAGTGAGTAGCCGGAGAGTATTAGCTGTTGTGGTTCACTCCTGCATTCATTAAACACTCACTGAGCAGCTGGTGAGGGCTGGACATTATACTAGGCACCAGCAACAAGCACAGCCTTTCCTTCCAGAAGCACACAGCATAGATGTGAAGCCTATTTAAACAATGTTATAGATTCATAGAGACAAGTCCAGAGGGTTGTAGAAACCAGAGAAAGAGCACATGAGCTGACCTGGGTAGGGGTACAGAGAGGATGGACTTGGAGTGGGGTGTCCAGAAAAGTATTTCCAAGAAGTTGCCACCTGGCCCAGTCATAAGGGAAGTAGGAATGTGTCAGGAAGGAGCAGAGGGTAGGAGAGCACCACATCACAGAGAGAAACAGGGCAGCATGTTCCCTGTGGCTACCAACAAGCATCTCTGGGCTGGAGGAGCACAGCATGAGCAAAGGCAGTGGGAAGGCATCTGAGAAGCAGGTGGTAGCCCAGCACCAGGTGGCCCAGGTGCCCTGCCAAAGGCTTGGGCTTGAACCCCTGTGGGTTGGAGCAGAGCAGAGAGTGGCATACTCAGATTTGTGTTTTAAAATCAAGTGCAAGAAGGGGAACTGGAGGGGAGAACACTGGAGACAAAGAGACCAGCAAGCAGACGGGCATAGAGGGTGGTAGTGATAGGGACATGGAGAGAGAGGAAGCATGCCAGGAATACTTGGGACACGGCGTGACTTGGTGACTGCATGACTACGTGAAGGGAAGGAGAGGGAGGAGGCATGTTGCCAGCATGAGTGACTGCGTCCATGGTGGTGCTTCCAAACAAATGGGGGACAGGGGGAGGCTAATCTGAATCTCAGGCAAGGGATTCAGTCATGAGGAATGGAGCTCAAAGTCCTGAGCATGGAGGCAGCAGCCCAGGGAGAGGGAGGAGAAGATGAGAGCAGTTATGGTCAACCCTAACCCTAGCCCTAACCAAAGTCAGTGAGGCACAAATGTCCGGGAATGAACAGAGAAATCAGGGACCACCGAGGAAGCTGAGGAGCAAGGTCAAAGGGATGCCGAGAGAACTCAGAGCTCTCCCAGATGGAGGTAGGTGGGCACCAACCCTGTGGGACAAGCCCAGGAGGACCAGGAAGGGGCACCTGCTGCATTTGGCCACAGGGGGGCAGTAGAGTGCCCGTGCAGTGCGGCAGAACCCAGAAGGAGAGGGTTCAGAGGGAAACACATGGAAACAAAAATAGCATATGTGGACCACCATTCTTTGGGAGATTTGAGTGAAATGAGGAAGAGAAAAGAGTGTGAAGTAAAGTCAGGGGAGAACTTTTTTTTTTTTGAGATGGAGTCTCACTCTGTCACTCAGGCTAGAGTGCAATAGCGCCGCCTCTGCTCACTGCAACCTCTGCCTCCTGGGTTCAGGTGATTCTCCTGCCTCAGCCTCCTGAGTACTTGGGACTACAGGCACACGCCACCACACTCGACTAATTTTTTTGTATTTTTAGTAGAGACGGGGTTTCACTGTGTTGGTCAGGCTGGTCTCGAACTCCTGACTTCGTGACCGCCTGCCTCAGCCTCCCAAAGTGCTAGGATTACAGGCATGAGCCACCACACCTGGCCGGGAGAACTGTTGTTTTAGTGGAAGAAGCATGAGCGAGGAGCCAATACATGGAGATGGAAATGCAGAAGGAAACAGCATTGCCTGGAGGAAGACACAGGACATGTCTGCCAGGCTGGGTTCCTTTGGGGGTAAGCAATAGAAAACCTGACCCCCCCCAACCTAAGAAGCAGGGAATGTGTTGGCTCACATAACTGATACATTCCAAGGTAGTCTGACTTCTGGCACAACTGGTTATAGGGGCTCAAGTGATATCACAGGATCCTGTTTCTCCTTCTCCATCTCCTGTCCCCAATTCCTCACTGTTGACCCCATTCTCAGACAGATTCACTTTTAAAATTCTCTTTTTAAAAATTGAGATGTGGTTCATATACCATAAAATTCACCCTTACAATTTGTTTTTCTTTACAAACGTTATTTATTATATTAACAAGTTTGTGTAACTATCACCACTGTCTACTTCCAGAACATTTTTGTCACCTCCCAGAAAACCTGCATACATTGGCAATCACTCTGCCATTTTTCCCTACCCCGAACCCCTGGCATCCAGAATCTACTTTCTATCTCTTTGAACGTGCCCATCCTGTACATTTCCTACAAATTGAGTTATACAATATGTCATCTTTTGTGATTGGTTCTTTTTACACAGCATGATTTTTTTCAAGGTTTATCCATATTGTGGCATGTATCACTGCTCCATTCTTCTCTATAACTAAATAATATTCCATTGTATGGGTATACCATAGCTTGTTTATTCATTCCTCAGTTGATGGGCATCTAGGTTGTTTCCACGTTAAAGCTGTTAAGAATAATGCTGCTATTTATGCATATATTTTAGGATGAACCTACATTTTCAATTCTGTTGGGTATATCCTTAGGAGCGGAATTACTGAGTAATACATTTTCACTTCTCTTGGGTATATACCTAGGAGCGGAATTGCTGACTAATACATATGGTAACTGTTTAAATTTTTGAGGAACAGCCAGAAGTACTCCAATGTGGCTGTATCATTTTACATTCCCACCAGCAATGTTTGAGGGATCAAATTTCTCTGCATCTTAGCCAACACTTGTTATCATCTATCTTTTTTATTACATATACCTTCTTAGTGGTCATGAAGTGATATATAACTGTGGTTTTAATTTGCATTTTCCTAATGACTAATGATGCTGAGAATCTTTTTATGTACTTACTGGTCATTAGTATACCATCTTTGGAGAAATGTATATTCAAAGTCTTTGCCCATTATTTAATGAGATTGTCTTTTAGTATTGAGTTGTATTTGTTATTTATATAGTGTAGGTGTGAGTCATTGATGAGATATATGACTTTAAAATATTTTCTTCCATTCTATGAGTTGACTTTTCACTTTCTTGACAGCGTCCTTCACAGCACAAACACATTCTGTTTTTAGAAAGTCCAATTCATTTATTTTTTCTTTTATTGTTCATGCTTTTTTGTGTTATATCTGGGAAATGATTGCTTATCCAAGATCGTGAAGATTTACACCTATGTTTTCTTCTAAGAGTTTTATAGTTTTAACTTTTACATTTAGGTCTATCATACATTTTCAGTTAATTTTTGTTATGGTGTCAGACAGTTGTTCAACTTCATTTTTTTTCCATGTGGATATCCTGTTGTCTCAGAATCATATGTTGAAAATATTATTCTTTCCCTGTTTGTCTTGACATCCTTGTTTAAAATCAATTGACCATAGATGTATGGGTTTATTTCTGGACTCTCAATTCTATTCCATTTATCTAAATGTCTATTCGTATGCCAGACCACACAATATTAGTTACTGAAGTTTTGTCATAAGTTTTGAACTGTAAAGTATGAGTTCTCCAATTGTGTTCTTTTTCTTTGTTTTGGTGGCTCTGTGTCCCTTGGATTTCCATATGAATTTTATGCTCAGCATTTTCCAATTTCTACAATAAAAGGCAGCTGGTTTTGACTGGGATTGTGTTAATCTGTAGATCAATTTGGGGATCTTAATATACATTCTTTCAATCCATGAATACAGGATGTTTTTCATTTTTAAAGACCTTTTGTTTCTTTTGAAGATCTTTTGAAGTTTTCAGTATCAAGTCTTGTACTTCTTCTGTTGAATTTATTCTTAAGTATTTTATTAATTTTGATGCCATTTGTGAATGGAACTATTTTCTTGATTTCATTCTTGGAATGTTCACTGCTAGGGTATAGAAAATGATTAATTTTTATATATTGATCTTGTTTCCTGATACCTTATTAAACTCATTAGATTTAATGATTTTTCATGGATTCCTTGGGATTTTTCATATATAAGATCACATCATCTTCAATTAGTTCTGCTTCTTGCTTTCCAATTTGGATGTCTTTTGTTTCTTTTTCTTGTTTAATTTCCCTGAAAAGAGCCTTCTTTAAGTAGCAATGGTAAAAACAGATATGCACATCCTGTTCCAAATGTTAGGGGGAAGGCTTTCAATCTTGTACCATTAAGTTTATGTTGGCTGTGTGATATTCATGGATTTTTTAAATCAAATTGAAAATGTTCCCTTATATTCCTAGTTTGTTGAGTGTTTTTAATATGAAATAATGTTAGATTTTGTCAAATACTTTTTCCTAACAATTAAGATGATCATGTGGTTTTTGTCCTTATTCTATTAATGTTATATATTACATTTGTTGCTTTTCTTACGTTGAGCCAACCTTGCATTCCTAGAATAAATCCCACTTCTTCATGATGTATTATCTTTTTATATGTTCCTAGATTTGGCTTGCCTGTATTTTGTTGATGACAGACTCACTTCTTTTTTTTTTTTTTTTTTTTTTTTTTTTTTTAATTAAGTTTTAGGGTACATGTGCACAACGTGCAGGTTTGTTACATATGTATACTTGTGCCATGTTGGTGTGCTGCACCCATCAACTCATCAGCACCCATCAATTC
>NW_012118043.1:12166264-12248564 GCF_000951035.1 Colobus angolensis palliatus
TCAGGTATAACTCCCCAATGCAATCCCTCCCCCCCTCCCCCCCTCCCCATGATAGGCCCCAGTGTGTGATGTTCCCCTTCCCGACTCACTTCTTGACACTGTGAGATGACTTCCTACAGCTGCAAGTTTGTGTTCTGTAAGAAAGACAGTACACCTCACCTCAACAGTACAATAAAAGTCAGGGCCAGGTTCTCATTGATCCAAATTGAGTCATGTGCACAACCACAAGTGTCCAATGGAATGAGTTTTGCTGATTAGTTTAGACATGGACCTGGACATAGGATCAACCTCAGCAAAACCTGGGATCAGAGTAAGAGATCGTGGGCCCCCAAATAAACCCTGGGGCTCTGTTTTACCAGAACAGTGATTGATAGATGATAGGTAGCAAAAATACAGGTGCTCACCACAGAATGGGGCCAAGGAGCCCAGGTTGGGGGTTGTCCTGCAGGAGGGAGAGAATGGTGTGCCTGTGCATAAGTCTGTAGGTAGTGTGCAGGAGTAGTAGGAGATGAGGTCATCTGCTGGTGGAGGGGGTGGGGAAGGGGTTAAATTGAGGACTCAGAAGGAAAGGGATGAAGGTTTGAGGTGTTCCAGAGAAGAATGGAGATGAGACAATCCAGGGTACGCAAAAGGACAAAGGGCAGCCCCAAGGGCCCAGCTGCTACTGGAGGTCCTGACCCTCAGGGCAGGCCATGCTCTGTTCTCCAGGCTGGCTGCCACACTGAGCCAGGATTGATGTTTTGTCAGGCGTGTGTGGCAGAAGGAGGGATATGAGAGAATCCTGGGAGGTAGTGAGAGAGCCATTTGGATGGACTACTGAAGGCACCACGCATTGCAGGGAGGGAAGAGAGTCCAAAAGGAGCTGATGGCGAGGGAAAAGGGTCAGACTTCGGGCTGGAGGTCTTCAGGAAGTGCAGTGGCTTCTATGTGAGGCCATGAGACAGTTGAAGGGGGGATCTCAGACTGTGGTTGGAGAAGATCTTAGAGAGGAGGTAGTTCTAGGACAGGATGAGTGAAAAAGCACTGGAGTTAACAGAGGTCAGGGTTTCTGGGATGAGGTTATTGATGGATGATGGCATTTCCCTAATGATTGCAGGCTTCAAGGATGAACAAAAGCACAAAATTTTTTTTTTTTTTTTTTTTTTTTTTTATTATACTTTAAGTTCTAGGGTACATGTGCATAACGTGCAGGTTTGTTACATATGTATACTTGTGCAATGTTGGTGTGCTTCACCCATCAACTCGTCAGCACCCATCAATTCATCATTTATATCAGGTATAACTCCCCAGTGCAATCCCTCCCCCCTCCCCCCTCCCCATGATAAGCCCAGTGTGTGATGTTCCCCTTCCCGAGTCCAAGTGATCTCATTGTTCAGTTCCCACCTATGAGTGAGAACATGCGGTGTTTGGTTTTCTCTTCTTGTGATAGTTTGCTAAGAATGATGGTTTCCAGCTGCATCCATGTCCCTACAAAGGACGCAAACTCATCCTTTTTTATGGCTGCATAGTATTCCATGGTGTATATGTGCCACATTTTCTTAATCCAGTCTGTCACAGATGGACATTTGGGTTGATTCCAAGTCTTTGCTATTGTGAATAGTGCCGCAATAAACATACGTGTGCATGTGTCTTTGTAGTAGAATAATTTATAATCCTTTGGGTATATACCCAGTAGTGGGATGGCTGGGTCATATGGTACATCTAGTTCTAGATCCTTGAGGAATCGCCATACTGTTTTCCATAATGGTTGAACTAGTTTACAATCCCACCAACAGTGTAAAAGTGTTCCTATTTCTCCACATCCTCTCCAACACCTGTTGTTTCCTGATTTTTTAATGATGGCCATTCTAACTGGTGTGAGATGGTATCACACTGTGATTTTGATTTGCATTTCTCTGATGGCGAGTGATGATGATGAGCATTTTTTCATGTGTCTGTTGGCTGTATGAATGTCTTCTTTTGAGAAATGTCTGTTCATATCCTTTGCCCACTTTTTGATGGGGTTGTTTGTTTTTTTCTTGTATATTTGTTTGAGTTCTTTGTAGATTCTGGATATTAGCCCTTTGTCAGACGAGTAGATTGCAAAAATTTTCTCCCATTCTGTAGGTTGCCTGTTCACTCTGATGGTAGTTTCTTTTGCTGAAAAGCACAAAATTTACTCCTAAAGACCTGGTGAAGAGTAAAGGAGAATGTGATCCACTTCATTCAGGGCAGTTTAATCCTGGGAGTTTGCACAGAGGGGTGGAAGTACTGTGAAGGATGGGAGAGCTCAGGCTTGATGCTAAGACCATCCATGCAGGGTCTTACAGGTCCTACCAAGGAATGGAGCTTCATCCTATAAGTAAAGGGAAACTATTGAAACAATGTAAGCCAGGACATGACATGATTAGAGCTGCACTGCTAAACACTCACTCTGTTGTGTTGTGGAGAGAGATGGGGAGGGAGCTACTATGTGGTCCAGGCAATGGTTGATGAAGGCTTGGGCTGGGGCAAGAGGCCAGGTATCCAACACGTTAATTAGAATTGAAGCCAGAAGACAGAACGAGTAGGTAGAGAGCCAGAACAGAAGGGACCAACAGTAAGAGGAAGACAAGAGCCAGCACGGAGAGAAAGCAAGGGAGAGATTGGGAAGAGAAGCTGTTTATGATGGAACTGGGAGCCCCCGGAATGAGAGTAGTTCAAGAAAGAGGTGCAAAATCAGCTGCCTTTTGTCAGATTTCTGATTATTTGCCTTTCCCCCTTTTTCAGAGGCATAATTATAAAAGCTATAGAATATCTAATTAGGAAGAAAATAAACCAGAATCATGACAATTTTGAATTTAGCAACCATATTCTCCTTGGCCTTATTTTCAAGTCATAAATATCACTGAATCTAAGCTAGCAAAATGTTTCTTGGTAGTTGTTTTTAGGCTCAGACCCAGAAGTAACAATGGTCACAATAACCAGTTAACATTTTCTGATGGCTTACTAAGTGCTGAGGTCTGTGCTAAGCACTTTGTATGTGAAATCTCATTTATTCCTCAGAATAGCCTAACGAGGCAGATGCTACTATTATTACTCATTTTTAGCAGCAAGAAAAAACTCAGAGAGGTGACACATGAACACATGGCAGTGACTGGGTGATAGTATGAATTCAATCTGACTCTGGTGGCTAATGATGTAATCAGTGTACCCCATTTTTTACAGAGGGGGTTTAGCAGTCCTTGGAGAGGTAGAGGAGTCATTTTTGAAAGTGGTTTCAACACTCCACCCTACACACTTGTTAAGGTGTTACTTGACAACCATCTATCACTGCAGGCTTCCGGGGGACAGCTCTGGCCAGCCCAGGTCCTCACCCTCACTGTGTGTGACTCACTGTTCCCTGCCCACATCAACACACATTGTCTTCCTTGGCTCACAGCAACCCATCCCCACCAATTAAAACGTCCCACAAGCCACGAGAGTCAGGGCAAGGGCTCAAACCCTCTTTCTGATTTTTCAGTCATTCAGGCCACCGCTACCACTCTGCCACCCTTGTGTAGAAAGCATTTGTTCGCTGCACCCAGCAGACACTCCTACAGCTTTTTGTTTAAACACTTCCATAAAAGCAGGGCTCTGGATTTTTGTATTTCTTTGCACATTTATTATTTTCCTTATGAAATGTTTCAAGCACACAGAAAAGTACAGTTGGTAATATCACAAATACCCACATGCCCACCACTGGAAGTGAACAAAGGTCAACATTTTTCTTCTATGTTTGCTTCAGATTTTCTTTTAATTTTATTTCATTTTAGATTCAAGGCATACATGTGCACATTTGTTACATGGGTATATTGCGGTACTGGTGGGGACTGGACTTCTAATGTACCCATTACCCAAATAATGAACATTGTACTCAATAGGTGATTATTCAACCCTCAGCCCGCTCCCACCCTGTCCTCTTTTGGAGGCCCCAGTGTCTATTGTTCCTATCTTTATGTCCATGTGTGCTCATTGTTTAGCTCCCACTTATAAGGGAGAATATGTAGTATTTGCTTTTCTGTTTCTGAGTTAGATCGCGCAGGATAAAGGACTCCAGCTGCATCCATGTTGCTGCAGAGGACATGATTTCATTCTTTTTTATGGCTGTATAGTCAGATCTTTTTTAAAAAGTAAACATGACACATGTATTGATGATCTCTACGAATACCTCTCCAATGCCTTCTTCTCCGTTCTTCCCCAGAGGAATCACTATTCTGAAGTTGTGGTGCATTCTATTCATTTTTTAGATTTTTACCACAAATGTATGTATCTGTAGACAATACATATTGTTTTGCATGTTTTAAAACTATAGGTAAATGATGTCATGTTATAATATCCTTCTAACTGTAGTTTATTCATTCAGTTTTGTGTTGTAGATGTTCATCCACACGTTTCCATGTAGATCTAGTGCATGCATGGTAACTGCTCTACAGTATTCAGTATGAGAGGACTCCATGATTTATACAATACCTCCTGCCATAGACATTTCCCTGTTTTTAAGCTTTATAGACTCTGCTGTGATAAGCAAGCATGTACATGATCTGACCTGGTTCATGAGGTACATACTTTTCAGTTTTATCAGATGTTGCCAAATAGCTCTCCAAAATTATGGCAATAGTTTATATTCAGTTTATAAGTAGTCCATTCATCCACAGCAACCACGGTATCATCAGACTTCACTGTCCTGCTAATATGAGAGTTAGTAATTTACCATTATTCTCAGCAGCACCGTCTCTTGTTCCATGGCTGGTTGACTCCATAAGGAACTTCCTTCTTGAAATGATGGAATACTGCCTTATTTTCTCCATTGATCCCCAATCTGTTCTCTTCACACTGGAGGCTCTGATTATAGCCATCTAAGATTCCCCCAGAGCATTTCCTCAAGTGTTTCCATCAAATCAGGGACCCCCATAGTTAGCAACTCTTTTTTTAATCAGAATTACATTTTATATGCAGAGGGGCTGTGTGTGGTTTGGGGAAGAGTGTGTTCATATTGGAGGCAAACAGCTTGTAAAACTTTCTGTGAAAATAGCTCAGAGAGCCTCAAAAATCATATTTGATTTGGATTATTATCTTAATTTAGGCTGCTATAGTAAATTATCTTTGATCGGCATATAAACAACAGAAATGTATTTCTCATAGTTCTAGAGACTGAAAGTCTGAGATCAGGGTCCCAGCATGGTGGGATTCTGATGAGGGCCCTCTTCCAGGTTGCAGGATACTTTTCACGTTGCAGAAAGGGCAAGGGAATTCTCAGAGTCTTTTTTAAAAGGGCACTAATCCCATTCAGAAGGGCTGTCCTTATGACCTCATCACCTCCCAAAGGCTCCATCTCCAAATACCATCACATTGGGGATTAGGTTTCAACATATGAATTTTGAGGGGATATAAACATTCAGTCTATAGCAATAATCCAGTTGGATTATTTATTTAACCATTAAAACCTTTTCTTGTGCACAGAAATTATTTGTCATACCCCAGATTCCATCTTTTTAACATGCACTGGCTCTATTTTTACTTAAAATCTGGATTCAATTAACCAGACACTTTAGTCCTACAGAAACCATGGAGCTAAAGAGCTTTGCCATCACTGAAATCACCATTAGCCTTCTCAATAAGTAACATAAACTGAGTCATAGTTCTCATGGGGTAGCACTGGTGTTGTGCAAAATTTTTAATGATCCACACCATGCGGAAGCTGATCAATCGGAACTGATAGTACCCGTCAACAGCCTGGGGCAGCCATACCATGCCAACCAGCTGAAGAGCAACCTGGGCCCAAGACCCTCCTCCTCATTACTGCACTGCCAGGCTTCTGGATTATGTGGGCCACAAGGGTCAGGGTGGAGTGAGTGGATAGAGGATGAAGTCAGGACATCACACCAACACAGGATCTGACCAGAACCCCAAGAACTGGCTCACAAAGAGTGGGGCCAGGTGTGGTGGCTCATGCCTGTAATCCCAGCACCTTCGGAGGCTGAGGTGGACGGATTACTTGAGCCTAGGAGTTTAAAACCAGCCGGCAACATGGCAAAACTCTCTCTCTACAAAAAAATTTTTAAAATTAAGCCGCATGTGGTGACACACACCTGCAGTCCAAATTCCTTGAGAGGCTGAGGTGAGATGATCGTTTGAGCCCAGGAGGTCAAGGCGGCCATGAGCCGTGACCACCATGCCACTGAATTCCAGCCTGGCCCGGGTAACAGAGTAAGACTCTGTCTCAAAAAACAAAAAAAAAAAAAAGAGAGAGAGAAGAAGAAGGAAGCATACTGCCCTAAATCCATGGTCGGTGCTTCTTAGACTGCACCAGTCAGCTTCCCTTTCGTTGCTTGCTACTTTGAAAATTGAGCATCTCTCTCTGAAATATAAGACGGGTTCTCTGAGGGTTGGGGTTGGGAGTGACGGTGGTGGAGGTAGTGGAGGTGGCAGAGGTGGACGTGGTGGCCTTTTGATGGAAATGTAATAGTAAGATGTACTTTACTAAGAAACCAATCCAAGGGAAAAATGGAAAGTGAAAAATGGAAATGTGGGAATCTACAAAATGTGAGTCAACCTGAAGAACCATAGAGTTCAGTTAACAGAAGAAATATAAGTGATTTTATCAGGAGGGTGAACTGGACACCACCCAGACAGAAAGTGACTTAGAAAATACTGAAAGTCTGCTTTGCTAAAAGCAGCTCCATGATATGTTCTTGACTTGTCTTGATGGTCAAGGAGGTGATTACCTTATAATGCCACCTCCTAGTTCTGCTCTCAACTCTAGGTGGGCTCAATTCCTGGGGGCCAAGGGCTGCCGGCAAGCTCCCCTCCTGAGCAGCTCACACCTGGACAGCCTTTCTCTATCCTCAGCTTCCTCCTCAGGCTGAGGTAGACAGCTTGGCAGACAAGGAGTTCTCATGACCATAGGCTTCATGGCTTCTTCCCTCCCTAACCTGGCCAGAGTTGCACAAGAAATAGTAGGTCCGAGAGACTCAAGAGTTCTCCAAGTAGAGACTTGGGTTTACACAGTTTTATAGGCACCCAACTCCTCCTTCCAGGGCAGCATCACAGTGCAACCCCCAGACCGACCCAGATTGGTCCACACTTCCAGTTCCAAGTATTTCCATCAGTAGGATTTGAGCAGAGACCTGAGGTCTGATGTGGGGCAGCTCCTGCAAGTCTGTCCTCAGTCAGAACCCCAATGCTCGTTGGAGCATGAGGCATGCCATCTACCACACCTGGAGCCAAGGAGTTCCCTCCCAGGATGTGTCACCAGGGCAGATACATCTGGAGACAGACCTGTGAGGGTTCCACTGACCCTGTTGTTTTCCTGCTATCAAGTCTAGATATCTTTTAATATAATTTGAACTTGACCAAACTGATTTATGTTTGTTGCCTACTTTACTCTGTATCATCTTACTCACCGATAAAAGATGCCCTCCTGTATCTTACTCAGTCGATGATCCCCAGCAGAGCTGCTTGGCTATCTTTGCTCCGGGGCCTTGGTTGCCTGCCCAGAAGAGAATCTGGCCACTGGCTTCCTATCTCCCAACAGACCAGCCATCTCCGCCTTCTCAAGGGGTGAGGGCTGGGCATGGCACAGCCACCATCATGCCCACCACCGTGGGAGTGGCCACAGCTGAACGCCCAGCCAGTGTGTCTCACGGTTGCCCAAGCAACAACCCAGAAGTGCAGGGAAATTAATGTTTCCCCCCAGATGAACTTTCACCAGTGCCAGTTAAGAGATGGGAAGGAGGGGATAAATTCCTTGTCCTTTCACCTATACACACATACTGTTTACATGATTGTTTTTCTGGAAACAACCCAAGTGCCCAAAGAAAGAAGCTTTATTCTGAAGACTGTGACCAACTCAGTAATGCACCCCCTGAATTTTACTCTCCTTCTACCACCTCACAGCATTCCCCTCAAGTTTGCTGCCCTGAAATTTCATCCCACCCTGACCCTTCCTCTCCTGTAAAGTGTTAGCATGGAAATTTACCTCGGGCTCTGTTTTGTTAGAGTACCTGGAAAGACAGCCACTTAAAATCATCTCACTCACTAATGCTGTTATGTAACAACATTAGTCGGTGGGGAGTGAGCTGCAAGATGACTGCCAAGGTCTGGGCCAGTGGTATGAAGGTTGAATCTGGGAAGAGGCATACCATGGAAAAAGATGATGATGAATGAGAGCTGTTGTGTCGCTGGCACTGGTATGCTCGGACACCGACTGGATGGGGAGGACATGGGGAGGAGCCCAGAGCTGAGTTTGGGCTCTTAGCCTGAGAGGCAATAGAGCCATTAATAGACACAGGGGACAGGGGATGTTGGGAGTGAGCATGGGCTTTCCGGTAAGACAGACCCAGATTCTGTGCCACTGACTAGCTTTGTGACCTTGGGCATGTTACTTGCCATCGCTAGACCTCATTTCTTCATCCCTAAGGTGGCATCAATGAGGATCCCTCATCTATTTAAGAGAATGAAATGAACTGATAGGACAGAGCCTGGCATGTAGCAGAGCTGGATAAATGAATGTGGCATGTGTCTTTTTTGCCTTGGCCTGGCCAGAGACTCCTCCAACAGTGCAGAGTGGCTGGGACCGAGTCAGGACCTCTGAGGTGCCTCCCAGGCTGCCCATCCAGGGGTTGATGGAGGGCCTCCACCCCTTCCTGGGGGATTGTTAGCTGGTGAAATAAAAGGTGTAGGAAGTCTCCAGCAACTGTGGAGAAAGTACCCTCAGAGCACCTCGTGCCCTGGCTCCTGTCTGCCCCCTGCCCACTCAGGGGCTCCATAGTGTGGGGAGAGATGAGAGGGAGATGGGGGACCAATGCTTGGCGTATCCTGGTGCAGCATTTCTCATTGTGATTGGTACAATCCCTACGAAAGACTTTTTTGGGAACAGGTTAGAAATACAGATTTCTGGTCTTCCCGACCTGTGAATCAGACTCTGGGTTGGTCCCAGGCACCTGCATTTGCACATGCTCCACAGGTGAGTCTGCTGACTACTAAGGTCTGAAAACTGCTGTCAGGACCCTGGACCCACAGGCTGTGATCCTGTGTGGCTTCTTCCCTCTGAACGTGCTGAGGCTGGAAGGGATTTGGCTCATGAGGGTCCTCCTTCCATCAGAGAGCTTGCCCAGGACATTTCTGTCTCTCTACCCTCACTTTGATGCCAGCCATCACCACAAGCACCCTCTCTGTCTCAGGGAATTTCGTTGTCTCTCTATCTCTCTCTCGTCTCCCCCTGTCTCGCTCTCTCTGTCTCTTGATCCCTTTGGTTCCCTTTGTTCCGTTTCTGTTGTTCTCTCTGTCTTTCTTTGTCTCTCTCTGACTGTCCTGTCCTTCTGTTTCTTTCCCTATGTCTCCATCTCTTTCTCTTTTTGCCCCTCGACTTCTCTCATCCTCAATCTTAGTCTCTTTGTTCCCTTCCTCTGGCTATCTTTCCTCCATATTTGTCTCTCTGCCTGTCTGCAGTTCTTTCTTCCTGTCTTTGTGTCTCTGTGTCTCTCTGTTTATCTGTCTCTCAGTGTCTCTGTCTCTCTCTCTCTCTCTCTCTGTGCCTGTGTCTGTGTGTGTGTGTCTGTGTGTGTGTGTCTGTGTGTGTGTGTGTGTCCCCTGTTTCCCCCTCTCTCTCTTCCCCTGTCTTCACCCTTCCTGGAGGATTCCAGGCTGGCGGCCGGGAACAGATGGCTGTCAGGCCTTGGCCAGAGGCCCCTTTTCATCGCGGAGGCCCCTCCCACAGTGGTGGCTTTTCAGCGACCACCTGGGGAGTGCAAACTGTCCTGTCACAAACAGGCCGCTGTCACCACTGTGATCCAGGTCCAGGCCCAGCCCTGGGCCCGCCTGCCTCCAGTAACCCTGAGACAGGCCAGGCTCCTGCCTTGCTTGTGCAATAGGGGGCCAGAAGCCTGACCTCAGGGAACTGGATGGGGTAGGGGGAGCCTTGCATGCAGTAGCCTTTTCCCAGGTCCAGGGCAGCACCAGGAGGTAGACATCCCTCATGGACACCAGGCCAGCCCTGACCTTTCTCACTGAGAGGAAGTGGTCACAGCAGTGTAGATGCCCTGGACCCATTCCCCCAGCCCAATCCCCTTCGAACCAGGAGATGGGGAGAAGAAGCCAGTCTGGAGTGCCGTGAAGCTCCCTGCCTGACTTCTCCCAGACCTACAGGGTGGGACCAGAAGTAGCCTTGTGCACCTGACCTGAGGGTGGCTCTGCCCACCTCAGTCTACAGAGTATGTGAGCCTCTGCTGAGAAGCCAGGACTCCCTCCCTGCCCCTGTTGCCCCCACCATTCCCTTCTCTTCTTTCCTGGGTCAGACCCCAAAGCAACCTGAGAAAAATCTCTGCACTGGGGGATAGGGGAAACAGATGTCAAGGAGCCCTTTATTTCCTGCAGGCCATGCAGCGAGCCAGTGCTGAATTCAGAGCAGCCGCTTCAGGCGGGAATCAATATACCCATTATTCAGATGAGAAAATCAAGACCCAAAAAAGGGAAAATGCTCTTCCAACATCCCATGGCACTAGTAGGGTAGGTAGTTAAAGTTCGAATGGCCTGGTTACATACACACACACACACACACAGAACTGCTTAAAGAAACACCTGTCACGTGCCAGGAGGTAGGCTGTTCTAGGAAAATGCAAACAAACGGCCCCATCCTTGCCATAGAGAGCTGTCCCACACAAACGCCTGTGCACACATCACCACCCTGATGTAGGTGAGATCCGAGAGTGAGGTGCATGCACACAGGGCTGTCTCTGTCCTTGCTCTTCCCATCCCAAATGCCAGAGATGCCCTGAGTGTGAGATCAGCCACAGGGCTGTATGTCTGCGCTTGTGTCCTAGGTTCAGGTTTGGGCTGGTGCTGCTTGTGAGCAGTCACTACGGTGTGCCTGGCTGTGTGCTGAGGGCACACTCTGCATTGCCTCATTTTGCCTTCCACCCTGGGCAGAGGGCATGATTGCTGCTGGGTTACAGATAAGGAGGCTGAGGCTCTGACTCACTTGGGAATGCTGCGACTTCAACTCCCTGGTTCCTAGACGGCCTTTTTAGGATGAAAATAAAAATACCCAGCAGGGGCCCTCCAAGACACAGGGAAGCAAAGGGCAAGCGGCAAATTGAAGCAGCCTAACAGGTGTCCTGATGCCAGAGGAGGCCAGGGCAGCCCCTAGGCGCAGGCTCCAGAGGGAAGGCCTAAGTCTTGTGGTTCCCACACACCCCACAGTCCGCCCACCCCTGCAGCGGCCCAGCAGCAGCTAGGCCTAGAAGCTCTCCCCGAGCCCTGCCCTTCCCTGTCCCCACCCTGTCCTACTCTCCCTTCTGGCTGTAGGGAGGACAGGATGGCAGGATGCAGTGTGAGAAGGCCTGGCTCAGGTTTCCCTCCCCTCTTCCTGGCAGGGATTACATGGTGAGCAAGGAGGACAGCTGAACTGGCCAGTGGGCCGCCCCGCCATGCCAAGAGGAAAGCTGGGGAGGAAGGACGGCTGAGGTAACTCAGGCCTGGTGCAGTCACTCTCCCCATCCCCATATCCCTCCTTTCTGGCCCCTCTGGGGCCCCGCATGCCAGGGAATGATCCACTGGACCCAGCACCAGGACTTGAGAACCTGCACTCCCTTTCCCCCAAACGCTGCTCTCTGGAATTGGCAAAGCCAAAGCCAAGTAGGTTTCTGAGCAGACGGACAGACTGACTTCAGAGAATAGAAGGCCCCCAGGGTTTGTGGGCAGCAGCAGGGCTCACGTGAATGAGATCTCTATGATTCTAGAATATCTAATTAACACTGACACTCTCCCCTAGCCTCTGCCATATCCTTACTCCATAGGCTCTGCAGCAGTGAGAAGGCATCTGTCTAGTGATCTGCTGGTCTGCCTCACCTCAACCAAGCCCTTCACCCTGGGATGTCACTAGAGCTCTTGGTTACTTGACCCACCTACCTAACCATTTGTGAATACTTGAGCCATGGGACAGCGATTGTCAATCAATAGTCCTCAGAGACTCATCAGAATAGTCAGGGTACAGTTTGGTGGTACCAAGCGATGAGCATGGGGTGGACCTAGAAAGTGCCGGGAATGATGTACCCGCAGAAAACCGTGCACATCCTGGGCGCCAGAGGGGCCTGTATCTGGGGCACATGGAGCCATGGCTGAAGCATTAGCAATGGGAGGCAAAGCTGACCTCTCCTCTCTAGGGTTCTGCTCTACCTCCACTCCCATCCCCAAGAGGAGATCCTGGATCAGAAAAGCGAAGCTGGCCATTAAACTGGCTGTGTGAATGCCCACAGATCTGGCCTGAGGTTACCTGGCAAATTCTGGCCAGAGAGCCCAGGGTCAGGAATCTTCCAGTAGGACCCTGGATCTGATACAGCTGCCAAGGGATGCTTTAGTTCCCTGTCAAACAGGCACAACCTGGCATCAGACTCCAACAGCTGTGCATGCCCACCACCTCCTTCTCACTGAGTGATAGACTTTGTGGTTCCTATCCACGTACACCTTCAGGCAGCACAGCCCAGAAGCTATCTGTCAAGTAGCATGCTTTTCAATTGTCCTAGACATGTTTGCTTTAAACGCCACTCTGATGCTCTGTATTAGCAAGCATATTTGAACTAACCCTGCTCTTTGTGTTTTATTCATGCTGAATAGCTGCCTTCTCAGAGCCCAGTTCCTCATCTCTAAAATGCAGGCAACTAACCACCTCAAAAGGTTGCTGGGATGATTAAGATTGCAAAGGCACCTAGCACAGGGCCCAGCATAGAGTGGGTACCTGATACACATTTTTCCCTCCTTCTTTACCACTGTCTTAATTAATCTGGGCTGCTATTACAAAACTCCATTAACCGAGTGGCTTATAGACAACAGAGATTTACTTCTTACAGCTCTAGACACTGGGAAATCCAAGATGAAGGTAGCAGCAAATTCTGTGTCTGTTGAGTCTGTTGAGAGCACACACTTCCTGGTTCAAAGACGGCACCTTTTTTTTTGGAGATGAAGTCTCACTCTGTCTCCCAGGCTAGAGTGCAATGGCGTGATTTCGGCTCACTGCAAGCTCTGCCTCCTGAGTTCAAGCGATTCTCCTACCTCAGCCTCCTGGGTAGCTGGGATTACCAGTGTGCATCACCACACCAAGCTAATTTTTGTGTTTGTAGTAGAGACAGGGTTTTGCCTTGTTGACCGGGTTGGTCTCTAACTCCTGACCTCAGGTGATCCACCCACCTCGGCCTCCCAAAGTGCTGGGATTACAGGCATGAGCCACTGTGCCCAGCCGGCACCTTCTTGCTATGTTCTCACACAGCAGAAGGAGCAAAGGAGGTTTTTTGAACTGCTTTTACAAGGGCACTAATTCCATTTATGAGGGCTCCAGCCTTATGACTTAATCAATTCCCAAAGGCTCCACCTCTTGATATTATCACCTTAGGAGTTAGGATCTCAACATATGAATTAGGGGGGACACAAATATTCAGGTGCCCATAGCACCTTCTTTCCCTACTCCTTCCTTCCTTCCTCTCTTCCTGCCTGCCTCTTGCCTTCCAGCTTTCCAGCCTAGCTTTCCTGCCTTCCTTCCCTTTTTCCCCTTTATCGTCTTTCTCTCTCTCTTTTCATAATATCTTCCCAGAAAGGAGAGTGTCAAGCATTTCAATTGCTCCTCATTCAGCTCTCTCTCTTCTCCTTCATCCAGATTCTTTGTGTTTCTTCTCTTGGGACCCTCTTCAATTTCACTGTTATCTTCATAAGTGGATCTACACACTCTCTTCTAGGTCAACTACAAGAGAGAGATTCGTTCATCTGTGTGTCCCCACAACATCAGACACAGTCTTAGAACATAATGTTGGTTACAGATGGAATGAAGGAATCATAATTGGGTGGGAACGGGGGAGGGGAGAATCTGAATGAATAAAGAATGGGTGAATGGACAAAGCACATTGGATGGAAGGTATAGAAGGGTGGGGTTGGCTGATGGTTTGCACAGTGGTGTCTAGGTTGCAATGGAAGGAACAGCTAAATGGGATGGATGGGATAGATGGAGTGGATGGATGGATATGAAAGAGCATGGTGCTCAAGTATGTGGTAGAGTGGAGGGATAAACAGATGGACAGAAGCACATATGCCATGACTGGCTTCGGGCTGGGCAGGAAGGCTGCAAGAAACTCACTAAAATGTTTTCACCCCCAAATCACAATTTTCATTCTCTCTCCCATTGCTCTCAAACCACAAAGATGGGGGTGGTGAGGAAGTGGGTAGCTGACAACAGCCGGGGCCGGGTGCTACCTGCATTCCAGCCTTGCCCATACCTTCACTAAGGGAGTCCTGCCATAGACTCCAGGCATCACAGTGCTTAGAGCCGCAGGACCCAGAAAAGGGCTGAGGACTTACTTGCTCCTTCCTAGCCCTCTCTCCAGTCTCACCCTCAGAAAAGGCTATACAGAAGGAAAATTGACTGTACTAGTGGAGCCTTGACTGTCCTCACACTCAACACCAAAGGTTGGAAAGCTGCCAATTTCACTTCCCAGTCTGCTTTGCCCACAGGGCAAGCTTGCACACTCACTGCACCGAAGTTCAGCTGGGAGTGGATGCTATGTCGCCCTCACTAAATCAAGAGTTCCCTGAGAGCAGGAGTTGTATCATCCTCACTGCCCCATTCCAGTGATGGAGTTCCTGATACAGAGTTGGCACAGAAAAAAAAAGATGTTTGTGAGTTAAGTAAAATGAACAATGAGTCTTACACACAACTGCCTGTCGTTGGGGGCAAATAGTGATAGACCTTCGTCTAGGACACTGAGTGTGAATCCTAGCTCTGCCACTTCTGAACTATGTGACCTTACCAATTCCCACACCTCCCCGAACCTTTGTTTCCTCATCTGTGAACTCAGGATAATAGTTGATACCACTCAACTATTCCTTGTGGCTTTGAGGATCATATTAGGAACTGGCTTCTAATCTAGTCCTTTTCGAAGCCCCCATGACCATCCCAGGAGCCTCGACAGCCAAGTCCCAAAGCCGCTCATCCCTCCATGTCAACCTCCTTGCCCAGAGGACAGAGCGGAGCCTTGTGGGGAAGGGATCGGCAGGCCACAGGACTTGAACATGCCCCACTTTCAGGCTTCTGCTACTAGGCCTGTGCATAATCACCCTGACCTCAATATTTCTCTGTGAATTATGGAAAGAGAGTTTTCTGAAAATGAGATGTGTGAAAAGTTCCACCAGGCTCCCCCTCTTCCCCTCATTTCATCCTTTCCAATTTAATAAGGACCACGGCTTATTAGCTGTTCCTGTCCAGCTCGCCTTGTCCTGTGCCTACACACGTGAGACTAAAAATACCCGCGGCTCCTATTAGAAGCTCTGCCCCAGGGACGGGCAAGGCTGGAGTCTGCACTGACACTGAAAACGCTCCTGCATGCCCCCTGGGATCCAGGCCACTGGGCTCCTCCTGCTTGGGGCGGAAGAATACCAACATCCTCCCGCCAGGCCCCTGGGGGTAGACAGTAATAATCAAAAGGCTGCTCTTAGCTCATCTCGTGGTTTTGTTGAGATCCGCCAAAGCGCTTTTCTGTATTCCTACTCACCACCTGATCAGATAATCTTGAACCACTAGGAGAGGTCCTGTTTCAGGGGGCTCCCACCACTAGGAGCACTCACTGCCTGGGCCCTGCGAGTGGCTGACCCACATTTCAGCCTGCTCCTGGAAAAATGCCTTTTCACTGAAACGTGCAGAATGGCAAGCACATTAGGCTTGAGGGGAGGACAAGGACCATCCAGAAGCTACTGGGGAACTGTGCGAACCGATTTCTCAATCCTTTCTTTCTCTGTCAGTAAAATGGGCTTAAAGGTATCAGCCCAGCTTTGGGCTATTGTGAAGACTGTGAATTCATGGAAATGGAAATGCAGAATTCTGCACAGAAGGAGGTGACTGGTATTGAGCAGACTCTGAAGCCTGACCTGCAGAGGAGTCAGTCCTTGTTTACATCAGAGAGGGGCGGATCGAGGAATTTGCAAGGGGCATTTCAATAGCTGGGTAATCAACATTTGGCTAGGTTAAAGAGGTAATCTCTCCATGCGCTCTCATGTGCCACTGGATACCTCTCTTGGCATTGCCCAGGATATTTTGGAAGTGGTGGTGAGAGACAGATTGATCTTCATCATCTCCCTCCCCAGCAAAGGGCCAAGAATGCCATGGAGTGTAAAGACTCCAAAATTCAAAGTACCCGAAATTTGGAAAGCAGTGCTTCCCACACTTGCACATTATTATATGCAAGAAGATGAGATTTTAATGAGCTCTGGACAAAAAAATATGGAAAGTAAATTAAGGTGTCATGAACAGAAATACTTTGAGAAAGGGAGTGGCTGACAAACTGATCAGGAAGAGACATACCAGAAAGGTTAAGAATGAAAATTGCTCTTAACAGCATGAATCACTGCTTATGACTTCTGATGGGGGCAGGGG
Organism: Colobus angolensis palliatus; assembly: GCF_000951035.1. Lineage (NCBI taxonomy): Eukaryota > Metazoa > Chordata > Mammalia > Primates > Cercopithecidae > Colobus > Colobus angolensis. Next base: position 12,182,673 of record NW_012118043.1, read on the forward strand.
GCAGGGCTGGTGTCTGCATGGGACTGAGCAGCGCTGTCTCAGAACCAAACTCTCCCCAAATTCATGCTCCAGATGGTTCTGTCAATGTGGAGGATGGTGCCTTCAGAGCTGCTTGTCCTCGTTTAACCTTCTTCTTCGTTCCCTGCAGGTCTGTGAGAGAGACACAGAAGAGCAAATGCTACACATCTCTGGAAAGCTCAGTTCTACCTCCAGGCTAAAGGAAGAAGTCTCAACTTGCTGGGAGCATTAATTCTGTCCAATTTGATTCAAACATTTGTTGAGCACTTTCTGTGTGCAACAAACAGGCACAAAATGTTGGGGGATTCAGGAATGAGTAAGACCATGACCTGGCCCCCTGGCTCTCAAAGAGCTTCAAGTAATCAGAACTATGAGCATGACTCTGCCGTAGACTTTGCTACGAAATACAACAGATCTGAGGTAGGTTGGAAGAGTATTTTTTTCCAACCAATATTTAAATATTTGTGCCGTTAAAGTAGGAAAAAGAACTAAGGATATGAATGTTTTAAATACACACACATGCACACACACTACACACACAAGGTAAATTTATGCTTAAAAATTGTTCAATCTCCATGGTAATAAAAATGAAAATTAGAAAAGGTTACCATGTATCGGCCGGGCACAGTGGCTCACGCCTGTAATCCCAGCACTTTGGGAGGCCCAGGCGGGTGGATCATGCGATCAGGAGATCGAGACTATCCTGGCTAATACAGTGAAACTCCATCTCTACTAAAAATACAAAAAATTAGCCAGGCGTGGTGGTGCACACCTGTAGTCCCAGCTACTCCGGAGGCTGAGGCAGGAGAATGGCTTGAACCCAAGAGGCGGAGGTTGCAGTGAGCCGAGATCGCGCCACTGCACTCCAGCCTGGGCAACAGAACAAGACTTCATCTCAAAAAAATAAATAAATAAAATAAAAAGAAAAGGTTACCATGTATCAATTATCATAATGGCAAAGGTTGATGTACCGATAGTTTTCAATGCTTGTGATAGTGTATGGAGAGGTTAACATACACAGCTAGTGAGTGTAAATAGGCACAGTCTTTCTTTCTGGTAGGTAATTTGACATTTCATATATATATATATATATCTCAATCCTTAAAATAGTCATAGTCTTTGACTCAGTAATTCCACTTCCAAGAATCTATTCTAAGGAAATAACCAGAAATGTAGTCAAAGATATTTATTATCACATTATTTATAAAAGTAGACAATGCAAAACAAACTAAAAGTCCAACAATGAGAAAATAGAAAAATGGATTGTGGCATATCAGTATAAAAAGTGACTAAGCAATCTTTTAAATTAGCTTTTGGAGAGTTTTTGGTAAATTATTCATTACATGTTCAATGAAAAAAAAAATCATGATACCAAACTGTATATGGTGCAATACCAATTATAGTTTTTAAATAAAAATATTCATTTTTATTTTACACCTATTGATTTGGTTCGGCTGTGTGCCTGCCAAAATCTCAACTTGAATTGTACCTCCCAGAATTCCCATGTGTTATGGGAGGGGCCCAGGGGGAGGTAATTGAATCATGGGGGCCAGTCTTTCCCATGCTATTCTCCTGATAGTGAATAAGTCTCACTAGATCTGATGGGTCTATCAGGGGTTTCTGCTTTTGCTTCTTCCTCATTTTCTCTCGCTGCCACCATGTAAGAAGAGGCTTTTGCCTCCTGTCATGATTCTGAGGCCTCCCCAACTATGTAGAACTATAAGTCCAATTAAACCTCTTTTTCTTCCCAGTCTCAGGTATGTCTTTGTCAGCAGCATGAAAACGGACTAATACACCTATATATAAAAAATGTTCATTTATTTTACCTTATGTGGTAGTCATAATGAAAGGAAATAGTAAATAACAAAATATTTAAAATTGATTATCTCTAGATGGTGGCATGATGGGATTTAGGTGGCTTTATTTTCTTCTTTACATAGTTCTTATACTTTCTAAATTGTTAGTAATGAGCCTGAATTTGACACAGTCTCTTGTCTCCTGATGCCCTGTGGGACTTTATGACCCAGCTCACCCAGAGGGGTCTCCTGAGTCTGAGGACTGAGCTGGGCCTGGCCCTTCAGCTTGGGTGGAGGCCCTGTGTCTCCCCTGCCTGTCCTCTCCATCTGAGCCCAGTTCCCCACCTTACCCAGCACTCTGCCCCACGCTACCCTCAAAGATCCTCCTTTTCTTACACAGCATCTGTATGTGATGCTTGACTGTCTCTTCATACCCTCACCACCCTTGCCTACCATCTTCTCCAGAAGGCCAGTCTCAGGTGACAGTGGTTTTGATCATGCCTAAGGCAACCGTGGGACCTGCACCCTCACCCTTGTGAACAGTCCCTGCTCTCCCATCCCTGCTGACCGGGACCAGTGTCACCGCTCAGATGGGCAGCTGAAGCTTCACCCACAGCAGACTGGCCCTAGCTGCTTTTCTGCTCCTCTCAGAGCTCTTCCCTTGCACCATAGCACCAACCAGCCTGCCCTGGTTTCACTTCCTGAGACACGCCATTTTCTGTCTCACCTCCAGCACTTCTTCCAGCCCCTCCTATTTCCTGCCCAGGCTCCTCCTTGCCTGAAAAGCCCAGTCCCTCTCTCCTACTCACTCATCCCTAAGGATACTGTTTGGGAATGTAGGCTTCTTGGCCCCTCCTCTCTGGGAGGACAGGTGCCCCTCCCATGTATTTACTCTTTCATTTCATCCTATGGCATTGCACAAAGTGGGGTCTCAAGAACAAGCCGTCATCTGTGCTGGGAAACATCTTCATGGCAAACCTAGCCGAGGTGGAAAGCTCTCTTTACAGTGTAACCATCCTCACCCTAGAATGGTATGGAACTATCACAACACAAAAATTTCTTTTCCTGTCTACAAAAATGGTAGTCTTCTGCCTTCCTCTCCATCCCTGGCAGGACTACCTCACTGCTCCTGAAGACTGCTGAATGCTCCCAGTCGCCAAATTTCACTACTGCCACTGCCACCAGTTCTCTCCCCACCCAAAACAACTGATGCCACAGAGACTGTAAAATCTGTCCCCAAAAGCCCAGCTCAGGGCTTGAGCTCAAAGAATTTTTCCAAGACAGAGGTCTTGAAACCCCGGGTCAAGGTGTGTTCATCATGATTCTTTAGACCATCTTCCCCACAGGCTGACAGCTGATCTTTTCCCTGGCCTGGGCACAATGCAGCCTCAGCTCATGGGCATGTTATGGTCATATAGGTTGGGGGGGCAGGTGTTGTTCAGCACATGAGCTTTGGAACATACAGAGTTGGGTGGGGTGTCAAGGGTTGGGTGTCCCCTGCTACCTGTAAGACACATGTGAGACCTGGGGTAGGTCACATTACGTTTCTAATCCTCTGATTTCTCATCTATAAAACGGAGATGATGCAAAGGTTTGTCCTACTGAATGCACACAGAGAATTCACAAGTGTCATCGGGGTGGGAAAGAAGCAGAACTGTGCTGTGCCATAACTCCTGCCAAACAGGCTGCAACCACAGAGATCTGATGTCAGTTCTTCAAAGAATGGATTTTGTGGCTCACTGAGTTTTTCTGTGATTGTAGAACAGTGGCCACAGAGCAGTGATATGGGAAGGAAGACAACACAGAGGTCAGAGATGGCTCTGTTTCCTTCTATACTCTGTCTCCAACTGTGAAACCACATCCATGAGACCTTCCCCAGAGCAGGACCCAGCAGGGGGTCTGACCGGAATACAGGAAGTTGCTATAGCTATAACTACCCATAGCTAAGTACCTTATCTCATTTAATCCCAGCAACACCCTCACCCACTTGACAGATGAGGAAAACTGAGGCTCGGAGAGGTTAAGTACATTGTTCACTATTACCCTGCTGGGAGACAGTGTCTGGAAACAGGTTTGCCTGGCATAATTGTTCCAGAGGGGATTGATATGATTTCCAAATTTGGTGGGTGTGGGACAAGAGCAGGGGTGAGCTTCCAGATTAACTATTGGGATTGTAAAAAGAGGTACCACAGAGAACTGGCATTCCCCAGAACCTCTGAGGACTGGGGTACCCAGGAAGGCTTCAAAGTAAAGGGAAGGAAATGGCTCCAGTTCCTTCTATACCCGCCCTCCAACTGTGAAACCACATTCATGAGACCCTACCCACAGGGTCTTGAAGGATGCCTAAACTGTACTTGCCAGGGAAGTCCAAAGGGGTTTTCTAGGCAGAAATCATAGCAATAGCAAAGGCTCGGAAGCAGAAGCAAGCTAAGCCAGGCCGGTCAAGAGGCCATGGGAAGCTTACACTGGCTGTGGAAAGGTTTCTAGGAAAGGTATCCCGTATCCCATGTAAGGATTCCTTCATCTCAGGGGAGGCTGAGGGAGTTAGGAGACTGGAACTTGGTCTGTTACTCTTCACCAACCCACACCACTCTCTGTGTGCCTCTTCCCCACATCATCAATGGAGAAAATTCCCTGCTAAAAGCCTTTCTTGCATTGGCTTACTTACTCTATCTCTATAGGGAAGAGAGAAACTTGCCTCTTGGAATCCCAAGAGTGGTAAAAACAGTTATGACTGATGGTCCCTGCAAAACTACTTCTGAGGGAACAGTGAGGGTCAAAACACACTCCTCTCTGGTGACAGCTTCAACTGCCAGGTTGAAGCTGCCCCTGGTGAACACTTCTCATCTCCAAAACAGCAGAACCAACTCAGGGCCCAGAAACATTCAGACAACTGACAAATCTCACCTTCCAGCAAAGGAGTGGATGCAGGGCTGCTGACAGCTGGATGTGTCTAAGTGTTGAGTTTGACGAAGGTGACGATACAACTGTTTTGACTGCTCTTTGTCTCTTTGGATCCTGGAATTTCCCACTCATTTTGATTAAAATAAAGTTTTGCTCAAGAATGGAGAAAGCCCCTGGTTTGTCAGATACTAAGACAAGGAGGCAGATTAATTATTTAGGTCAGAATACAGAGAGCCTTGCATCTTTTTTATTCAAGATAGTGGCAGGATGGAGGTGCTAGTATGGTGTGTCTGGGGTGTAGAGGACATGGTTTTTGCTGAAGCATGTGTGGGTTTGGTAGGGAAAAGGGAAGAGACGGGTCTAGAGATTTGCAGGTTGGGGGTTCTTCTGTCATTTGTCCCATTGATTGTGTGAGCAGCTGGAGGGAGGATTTGAGCAGAAGGGACAGAGCCTCTACTTGAATGATATCCCAGCCACCTCAGTCTTCTCTTGTCTCTCCTTCCCCTGTCCTGATCTATCCAAATGCCTTCAGACACATCACCTTCCCCATGGTGTCTCCCTCTCTGCCCAAGAATGGATAGTGGGGACGAGGGGAGGCAGCTAGGTCAACCCAGGCCAAGGATGGGAATAGAGTTGGCATTAAGAAGAGCATCTCATCTATGCTCCTGGCAGTCCCCAGATGCTGGGCTGTTGGACTGATGGCCATGGGTAAACCTCCAGGAAGAGGGTCTAGGTGTCAGGCAGCATCAGGATCCAGGGGCAGCAACATCTCCCAGGGCAGTCGAGGTGACTCCAACTTCAGGAGTTTGCTCCAAAACGGTGTCCACACTGCAATTCTTTCCAAAGGAAACATTGGTCAATGTCTGGAGGCATTCTAAGCTGTCACAATCGGGAAGTGAATGTGATTGGCATCTAATGGGTAGAGACCAGGGATGCTGCTAAACATCCCACAGTGTACGGGAAAGCTCCACAATAGAGAATTATCTGGCTCAAAATGTCAATAGCACCAAGGATGAGAGGCCCTGCTCCAAAGCTGTCTTCAGACATAGCAGAGAGACATGAGGCCTCCACACCATCTCCCCAGACCCCTGGCAGCCCATTCCCAGGTCAGAATATCCTTCTCCAGAGGCAGTTCTGGGAGGGGGAACCGGAGTTTGCGAGTTCCTAGCAATGACACTTTCCAGCAGGAGAGCAGGGGTTGGGAGATGGGAATGCAAGTGTAAGGAAAGGAGACTTCGGCTCCCCACCCCATCACCACCACTTAGACCCATCCAGCAACCAGGGGTGCTGCACACGGGCTTCTAGTTGGTTTCAGCACTTCAGACAAACTGATACTTGAAGGAGTTAGGCAACACTGACTGGCCCAGGGTAGTTGGGAGAACTCTGGGACCTGAGATCTGCCTCAGCAACCTCCAACACCCCAAGAGCTTTGCGTAATTCATGGTTCTTACTTCCCCAGCCACATAGACAGCAAGTGTTAGCCAGCCTCCCAGGTGTGTGTGTGTGTGTGTGTGTACCTGCACACATACAGATAGGACAAGACTCACTTTAGCAGAAGGAAACCTGCCTTGGGAGTCACCCATCTCCACTTGTCTATCTATGGCCTCAGCTCTCTGGGGACTCCAGTTCAACATTTCTGGAAGCCAATAACCTCTCCTTTCATCAGATGCCCAGTGAGTGAGGTGGGGGGCAGGGGGGCAGGGGGCGCTGGTAATGCAATAAGACAACAGCCTTTACATTGGACCAAACTCTGAGCCACTGTTATTGGGGGAAGATCTTCAGAATATCAGGGTGTGGCTGTGACATGTCTCCTGCTTCTCTGCTCCACCAATCACTTCTCACTCCATCTGTCCCTTTACTCATCCTTAAAATGAAGTAAGGGTGAAGTATTTCCTACCTACATGTGAAGGTATTACCTACCATGTGAAGACTACTTTCTGTGCACCAGGTGCCTTATATTCATGCCATTCTCACAAGAGCCATATGAGAAATTTTTATCAACCCGGTGATAAGGGTGAGAAGGTGGAGGGGAAATGGCTAGTCCAAGGTCACACAGCCAGGAAGTGATGGAAGTGGTACTGGAATGTAGTCTGTGTGACACTGGCTCCTCCAAGGAGGATCTGAGATCTCTCAGGACCATGCTACAAGGTGGGGTTCATACACTCCAATGTAGGGAGGGCTCCCAGAGCAAAGGCCTCCATGTGGGGGGCATTTATTAACAGCAGAAACTCGAATTAGAGGAACGCCCCCAGCAGGGTGGGTCGTTAGTGCCCAGGGGTACCAGGCAGAAGCCTATGTAAACACTCCTGAGACCTACAGCCAAATCCCTGCTGCTGTTGGCTGGGCAGGCCAGGCCGGGCTAAAAATAGAAGGCTTCTCAGGTCCAGCTCCCTGTGCCCCAGCCTCCTCCTCTCCCCCTCCCTCCTTCCCCACAGGGCAGAAGCCAGGCTTCTAGAAGGAACAGAGACTTTAAGACTTTCGTTTCAGATCAAAGAAGATCGTTAGCTTGATATTCAATGGGCATGTTCCAAGTTCTAGAGGGGCCGTAACTGGGGGGAGCTCCTGACTCCAAAACCCCACCCAACTCCCTCCTAGGGAGAGAACTGTCAACCTCCAAAACCCACCCGGGGAACGAGGGAGGTCGAGGCCAAAACTTGGCCAATTTCTGCACATCTTCCAATTCAATCTGGAGCCCCTTTGCTGTCTTTCCTTTTCCTGAACCTACTCTCAATGTTGACAGCACTGTGCGATTTCTGTATTTGCCAGGGGCTTCTCGTGGGAGGTGGGCTCCGGGCCCTCTCGGGAACCCTCCGGAGACCGTGGGGATGAGGCAGCGCTCAGCCAGAGAAGTCCTGGAGCCCAGGACCAGCGCTTCAAATGCACCGAGCGGGAGGCAGGGGCGCAGGGAGGGAGGCTCTGGACCGGCCGCCTCTGCCGACTATGGCCCCGGTGCAGGTCAAGGCTTGGGCCTGGGGATTTCCTTTCAAAGGTGACTTAGAACCGCTTCATTAGGGTAGCGCCCTCCCAGGAGGGCCCTAATGGCGTGTTTGGCAGAGTCAGCGAAACGCGGCGCCCTGCAGCTCCAGCGGCGGGGGAGCGCCCTCTCCCGCGCCCTCGCCCTCTCCCGTGTGGGGCAGCTGCGCGCACGGGGCCATTTGCAGCGCGAGCAGCCTAGTGTGCGGCCGCGGCGCCCAGGTCGGAAGGGAGGCGGCATCATGGAGCTGAAGAAGGACATCAACGCCGTATCTATTGACATGCTGCTGATCGTGCACTCGGAGAAGCGGCGCGCCGCACAGGGTACGCACTCAGACCAGCAGGCGGACCCGAGCGCGCTGCTGCAGCGCCGAGGAGGTAACGCGCGCCCGACCCGGGTCCCCGGGTCCCCCGGCACCTCGGCCTCCATGCCACAAGGGCCCGCCCGCCGGGGGGCGCCCATTGCTCCCCCGAAAGAGGTCTGCGAGCCTGACCCTCTCCCCCATGGCTGCCGTCGCTTCCCCGCAGTGGCACCGGCGTCCCGTGGCAACGCGCAGTCCCGTGGCAACGCGCAGCCCCGTGATTGCCCCAGTTTGACTCCCTGTGCAGGCCTGTGGGTGCTTCCGTCACCCCTGGGAGTCTTTTTCCTCCCAGCCACTCCCTGACAGGGAGAGCAAGACTGGAAGATACCCTGGAGGAAGGCGGCCAGAGCCTCAGGGTTCACTCACCAGTAGCAGAGGCCTGCTCCCCTCCCACAGCACAGTGCAGGGCACAGGGGAGGCTGGGAAACCTTTGTGCTGAGTCAGACTTTGAGTTGGGGAGCTCCCTGTGTGGCCCTGCACAATTTACAGCCTCAGTTTCTCCTTTCTTGAGACTTTCTCCTAGCCTCCTATAGATGGCAGGCATGAAAGGCGTAAAAGGAACGCAGGTTTGGATAGGGTAAGATTTGAAACCTGCTGTCTCCACTTGAACTTATCCATCAATTTTACTTGTCCTACATATTTTCTGGATAAATTTTAAAATTGTAGATTGGTAAAATAAAGTGACTGTTTACAGAGTGATTGTGGAAAGCAGGATCCGGGCCTCTCTGTTCTCCAGATGACAGAACACAATGTGAATAGAGTACAGATGGATGACAAGGGAGGTTAAATAAGCCCCTGAAAAGCCAGAGAACCTCAGGGTCCTGGATGGCAAGCTGTCTCCGAGGCTGGTGTGAGGATGCACTAGGCGGACTGTGGGCCAGTTCTTTAGAAGTTAGGCCTGACAGTCCATGCAGGAGAATGACTTCTGCCTCTCTCCTCCCCTCCAGCTCTGGAGCTCCTTGGAATTCCTGCTGCTGCTCTGCCCTTGGTTCTTCTGTCCCCAGAGCCTCTGTGCGCATTGAACATCCACCTTCCACCTGCCTTGCTAAAGTAATGCGGCTGTGGATGGCCTTGCCACTACCAGCCACATAGGCTAGAGCTACCCCCGGAGCCCTGGGGACTTCTTGGGAAGGCAGGCAGGGGAAAGAAACAGAATCTAGAGGGCTGAGTATGTTGACAGGCACTCTAGTCTCAGGGCTGATTCCTGACTGAAGCAGGAGTTGTTTGGATTCGTTGACTCTTTAGTTCTCAGACCTGCTCTTGGGAGAAGGGGAAATGGCCTGTCCAGGGTATTTGTAGTTAGAAAATCAGCAGAGGGCATCAACTTCTTGACAGAAATGAGACTGCTCTGAATACATGTACCACAGTCCAGAATGCCTTCTCCAGTGTGTGGTGAGGCCTAGTTCCAGCTCAGCTCACGAGTCCCCTACTCCCAATCCTCTCTGATCACGTCACTTCTAAGGACTCTGACACTAGAAAGGGCAAAGAATGCAGAGAAGCCCAGGAAATACCAGGCATCAGAACTGCCCTGAGAGGTGCCCAACACCTAGCACAAACTCGCCATGACTCCAGACTGATGTATGCACACTTGTGACTATGACAGAGAAAAAAGGACCCCTAATGGCTGGGCCCTTTCTGCGGAGCTTTTTCTCCAAATATTTTCCTGATGGCCGTTTCTCACAGATGCTATGAATGACAGTGTAGAGATCTCTGTCACTTACTCACAACCAGAGCAGAGAAGAGGGGAAGTGCATGACTTTTGATGGCTGATGGTCAACAATGATATTCAGGAGACCCCAGGGTAAGCCAGCCTGCAGACCCCCTCCTCAAAAAACAGCCTAAGGGAGGAAAATGCCCAACAAGATCAGCTTGTTCCAAAGCCTCCCATGGGTGCAAAGATCTAAAACAAACCCATGCTCACTTCCAGGTATCTCCTCCTTTCTCCTCTGCACTCCAGGTCCTCCACTGGAGAGTGGATCTTCCTTGGCTATGTAAAAGAGGGCCTAGGCTCCATGTCAGAAAAGATCAAAGCTCAGTTATTATTGCAATGAAGAGGATGCAGTAATCTGTAACCAGTGGCCCTTCTGCTGGTGGCCTTGTGGAAGAAAAGAGTCAGGGGGACAAGAAGGCAAGGAGAGTGTGGACAGGCTAGATCACTAGGAATTTGGGCTACAGAGCCAGCAGATGTTCTCTCCTATTTCTGTAAGGCCCTAGCATCCTCCCAGTCATTTCCCTAGAACAGTTCTTCTCCAAAACGTGCCTGAAAGCCCTCAACTCCTATCAGAAAGTAGAGTGCATATATTCCTGCGGCAGTAGAGGATATAGCCTATAGCTGCCTGCAGCAAGACCCAATGAGTTTTGAAGTCTCAGGCCTTATCCCAAAAATCTATGTGATTTGTGTATTCTACTCCATAGGTGTGTCATGAGGGTTCCAAGTGGTAAGTCACTGGCACTGGCTATGGGGGACTCTGCAGAAAAGAAGGGTGTTAAGAAGGGAGTGGCGGCCCCTGAGTGGTTGAGAGGGCTGGAGAATAAGACTCAAGGCTAAACTTCCAGGAACAGTGCCACAAGCAGTACCACAGAGCTGGTCTAGTGAGGAAACCTCCTCGGCCACCAAGGAGCACTGAATACTCCTTCCGCGCCAGAATCTCAATTTTATTGCAGCAGCACCCGCTGCCAGAACGTATCCCCATGCTGTGCCAGGAACTCGACCTTGCGGCTACCACTTGCAGCCGCAGCCAGAGCGAGAGTTTCCTTCCCTTCCCTGTTGCATCACCAGGTCCCAAAGCAGAGTGAAACACAGGTACATCAGATTGGCCATGGCTAGGCCATATGTGTTTACCCTCTAGCTGCAAGGGAGGCCAAGAGAACTGGCAACTGTCATTTTCCGTTCCCATTGGGATTGACAGTCTTAGCCCACTCCCCCCACTCTGTATCAAGACTCTAAAAGTGAGTGATTCACCACTTACAGAAATAGGCAGGCAACGTGGATAGCAAATGACTTCTAAAATAATGCTTTCATATGTATGCAGTGGAGAGGTGGAAGTGGAAAATGGGCATGTCTACTACAAAAATTCTCCCCAAATGATCCTGATAACCAACCCCACTGCCCTTGAAAACTATTTTAACACTTTTTAAATGTTTTGAATTTTGAGAGTTGCATTCATTTCCTCAGGGGCATCTGATTCATGGGTAGCCTCTCTCAGATTCCAAGAGAGCCAAGATCCACCTGCTCTACCATAACCCAGATAAGTCTGCAACTGGCACATCACTCTTTTGCCCTGGGTCTCCTGCCTCAGAGAAACTTGTTATTTTGCAGGATACCAAGGCATTGGAAATGGAGTCCGAAGATGGCAGAAATTAGAAGGAAATGACCTTCACGGTAAATTCTCTTTTTCCTTTCAACCTATAGGATTTAATACATTGAATAATAACTGGAAGGATTGGGTTTCACTCATTTGAAGACTGGCCCTAGACATCTAACCACTGAACAGAAAGTGGCTGCTCCTGACCCAGCCAGGCCTCTAGGACCACTGTGACTGTGGGAAGTGGTCCCTGGTGTCAGGTCTCCTGCTCTCCTGGAGGCTGTGGCTGAAGAACAGTGCCAGGAACTTGAGCACCCATTTGTTTGCTGGCTGAGCTGTAGGGGAGGACTTAACATCCCTTGGGATGGTGAGGTTTGAGTGTGCTCCTATGACAGGCAGCCATCTATCTTTTGAAAATGTTTCCCAGCAGAGAGGACAGTGGTCTGCCTTGGGACAGTATGACTTGAAGCCTGAGAAGATGCCACTCAAGGGTTCTATAGCTTCCTGCTGGTCTGGACCCAAAATACAATATGAAGTCAGCTTCCAAAGCCTCTTTTTTCTGGTGCCAGGCATCTGCCGCCCCAGGCCCAGGATCTCTTTGGGAACACTAAGGGGTCAACTATAATAGGCTTTATTCTATTCCCTTTAGAGTTCATTAGCCCAGCCTCCAGGGACAAACATCAGGGACATTGCACAGTGGACACATGAGGGTTCTAGTAGAGACCAAACCTCTACTCCCAGAACCCCAGTAGAGAACTCCATCCGCCCCCAGCTAAGTGTGCCCTGGGATCAGATGACTGGCTTGTCAAATGCCAGTCTAAAGGAACCACCCTCCATGACACAAATGGGGAAATAGGATTGCAGATGAATAGGACTAAACTGCTATGTTCTACCATCCTTCTGACAATAATGAAAGGGAAAGACGAAGTTCTAAAAGTGAATTCATTCACTCATTCTGTCCACAAATGCCTATAGTGCTTACTTTGTGCCAGGCATGAGCCTAAGACAACCAAGAACACTGCCCTCAGGGGAGCTATGTTAAAATGATTGGGATTCTAATGCACTGCAGGTGAGTCTCGACACCCTGGAGGTGAAGAGGCTTCCTGTGTTCCCTGCCTTTGGTAGGAGTCCTCAAGACACACCGCCCACCCGCACCCTGCCACTGCCAGGGAACCACCCCCTCTGTGTCCTAACCGATAGACATGCATGGGTGCAACGGCTTCCCTGGAACCTTGCTACAGGGGCCATCAGTTGGTAGACATGCCAGCTTTAGCTCTACTGAAGTAGATGCCAAAGCTAACAAAACTCTGCTATGGGCTATTGAGAATTTTGATAAGAATCAGACCCCCAGAGACCTGTTAGCCACAGAAATGGCCATGCAGGGCATGGAAGGTACACATGCTCGACCCATGTGTGAGTGGGTGAGCGGGCAAGCAAGCCACAGGTGGAAGCAAAGAAGCACAGCATCTTGTTGGTTGCAGCTCTCTCATACCTTGCCTGAGTTGTCTGACACTCATCTTAGGGCTTCTCAGGCATGTTATTACATCAGGAGAAGATTGAAATATACTGAATTCATTCTATTTTTACCATCTTCTGGGTTTCTGATTTAGGAGAAGGTTAGTGGAAAAATATCACAAAACACAAAGTGACACATTGACTATTACAAGACCATTACAAGACTCTTGTAAAAGACATGAAGTGAGTCTTAGCACTATGTGTCAGCTGATAGAAGATGATTAAAATAGTTCTTGCAAAACCACCATGAGAACTGGGAGTTTCAGGTACATGCAGGGCTGGAGAGAGGCTCTACAGAGGCCCTGAGCCCAGAAAAAATGACGCTTCTACCATTCCACCAACATGTGTAAAGCAAAATTTCATTTATTTTTCAAATAGTACGTTTGCATGCATGCAGAAATTAAAATTAGTTTCTTTCTGTGTTTTCTGATGCTGAGATTCTGAGTGCAGGTATTGAAGCTGACCTTTTCTCATACCTGCCTTACTGGTGCCCAAGGCACCCAGCTCTGGTAACCAGCAGGCTGCCCAGCCCTGGTAACTGGATGGCTTCCATCTCAGAAGGCAGTGGCTGATGGCATGTGCTGGTGGAGTGCACACAGACGCTGCTGAGCATGGGGTTGGTCCAGAAGGGCACATATTCCCCCTCTTGCTACCCCGTGCACTGCTTGGGCTGGGGCATTGGCAGGGTGCTGAGACTAGAGAGCTCCAAACTTTTCGAAGTAGCAGGTGTTTGGGCCCAGCCGCCTCCTCACCCCCGCCACCCCACCCCAATAGCTTGCCCAGCAACGGGCTTCCCCTGCTGTGATTGGCTACTTTCCTTGGTCCTGGACAAAGTCTGCCTAGTAGCACAGGGACTGACACCCCACAGCTAAAGGGAAACCAATTGTGCAGCCTTGGCTATAAATACCCCACAGCAGCTATGCCAGCCAATCACCCTCCTTGAGGATTCCCTTCCCGGATCTTGTTTCCTCCCTTAGCCAGCCGAGGCACTGCCAGCTGTGCCTGCAGGAGGCGGCCCTGGCCTCCTGTCCTCGCCTGGTCTGCAGCTCCAGCCCCGCATGCCACATAACCCCATATTGGAATACACAGTGGACCTAGCCCTCAGCTGACTAGTGTGGGGCTTAGGGACCTAGCTGGGCCTGTTCATAGGAGAAGGCTGGAGCAGGCAGGCTTTCCAGGGGAAGACCCTGTCAGTTGGATCACAAATCCAGCCTGGCTCAGTACCTCACCCCCCACCTTGATTGGCTTCTGCGTGGGCCCAGGCATGGGAACCACTGAGTGGCTGATCTGCACAGGAAGAATCATCTAAATGGACCTGTTCAGGCCAATGCCCCAGAGGCGTACTTGTTTCCACACTGAGGCACTGGTCCCAGTGGTCACCTCCAGTGACAAGCCCACTGCAAGCCAGCAGGAAGCTATAGAGAGAAGATGGCAGGCCAGGGTGGTAGTGGTGGGTGAACCTCCAGCTGCCGCCATCCTCCCCTTGCCCAGCCTTTCCCCCACCCCTCTGAAGCAGAGGTTCAAGGGCAGCCTCACTAAGAGCAGGCCACAGCAGTAACTGTAAAGAAGGGAGGAAAGGTCATGCTTCCCGTAGGAGGGCAAGTAAGCCTGTGAGCTCCCGCTTCTTGGCCAATGGCAGGAACTAGGCATCACTCCATGGCAGCCTGACCCCTCTAGGCACTGAGGACAACTCTGTGTCCCAGGGACAGAAATATCCCAGCATGTGGAGAGAATGTGCGTAGAGTGCATGCCCTGCAAATGTTTGTGAAACAGAACCAAACTACACATCATCCCATCTCCTAGGCTGCTTCTTCTCATCAAGAAGCAGGAGGCTCGGCCAGGCACAGTGGCTCACGCCTGTAATCCCAGCACTTTGGGAGGCCGAGGCAGGTGGATCACAAAGTCAGGAAATCAAGACCATCCTGGCTAACACGGTGAAACCCCATCTCTACCAAAAAAAAAAAATTAGCCAGGCGTGGTTGCAGGTGCCTGTAGTCCCAGCTACTCGGGAGGCTGAGGCAGGAGAATGGCATGAACCCGGAAGGTGATGCTTGCAGTGAACGGAGATCGCGCCACTGCCCTCCAGCCTGGGGGACAGAGCGAGACTCTATCTCAAAAAAAAAAAAAAAAAAGAAGCAGAAGGCTCAACTGGGAGTCAGAAGACCTGGGGTTCAAGTCCCAGGTCAGAACCTCCCAGCCTGCTCCACAGAAAGGTGTGAAGATCAGTGAGGCACCTGTGTATGGACAGTGCTTTTGAAACTGTGCCTGGTAACACCAAAGTTGGGAGTTATGGCTACAAAGACCATGGAAGACTGGTAGCCTGTTCCAGAAGAAACCCAGCGTGTGTGCACCTGATAAGAGGCACAAGGGATATGTGCACATGGGCTTCCAGGCATTTGTCTCCATGCACAGTGTCGTTGTGCTGGTTTGCACATGTGCACACTGTGAGGGTGTGCACACATTTAGGCCTGGGGATGTGCTTGGCCCTCGCCAGCCCACCTTTCCTGCAAACACATACAGCTCTTTGCTCTGCCTGGGGTAAATTCCCCAGTGGTCACTGCAGGCCTCTCTGTCTTCCTTAAATAGAAAACTTGGTGGAGAAGCAGCACCCTCAGCAGCCCCAGGTGATCACTTCCTACGACAGCCAAGGTAAGTGATTCACTGCTAGCCATGACTTCCCCTGCAGACATGTGCCCAGACCTGATGCTCTGGCCAGTGACAGCCCAGGATGTGGAGCTCAGACTGTGGGGAGCAGGGTCCTCTCTGCGCCCATGGGTTTTGGAAAACCCTTTTCCTCTCCCTATGTCTCACGGGAAGCAGCAAGAGGCTTCATGGTCTGAGTCTTCCCCTCACCATGAGATCAAGAAATAAAGCCCGTGGGCCTCAGAGCCCGCTGCTGTCATCATCTTCACTATTACTGTCATCACTATTCAACATTCAACATTCAGCATTTGTTGAATGCTAACCATGTGCCAGACTTATGCACTTATTCTCATGTAAATTAAGCTTCACAGTAATCCTGTTTGACAGGTACTCCTCTTTACCATCCTCAAATTACAGATGAGTAAACTGAGGCTTGGAAAGGCTGTCATGTGTCCAAGATCACATGGCCAGCAAGAGTCAGAGCTGGGCAGCCTGAACCCCAGCAATGCCTCAGCTGTTAACCTTCACACATCTCTGCTTCCTCATCTCCCCTGGAAACCAGTCTCCCTCCTGCTGGCTCATGGCATCCAAGCCCTCCCTTGTCCTGACCCATAGCTGTTATTCGGCCTCTCCTGCTGAGACTGAGCCTTCCCAGGGCATCCTATCCAGTGAGTTTGCCACAGCAAGGCAGAGTGAGAGGCACCTTCGTTGGGAGTCCTCACTTTTTGGGGACAGGCTCTGGGGACTCGGGGAAGACAGGCAAGAGCATCACTGACTCTACAGTTGACTGGATCTGAGCACGTGACAGGATAGAGACAGGAGGGCCCCACAGCAATGGTGGCGGGAGGCCAGGTTAGAGAGTCTCACTCCCACCTTGGTTAACTGCTCTGCATTAAATACTGGGCCCTGGTGTCTGTGTGCTCTCACAGGCTCAGCCGTAAGAGTTCATCACACTTGCTCTGAGAGTTGATGTCCTAACCTGCAAGGAAATTATCTGATCAAATTCAGAGGCAGTGACTTCCCCCATGCCCCACATGAAGCAGGAGGACTCTGGAGGCCCTGGAGGATTGGAACGTCTCAGGGAATTGCTCTCTGAAATACAGGTGGACCAGCTTCTCTAGAGGAAGGCGCTGGCAGGTAGTGATGAAAGGCCAGCCAACTGGGGTTACCAGCATGGGGGAGCTGGCTCTCCTCACAGTACAGGCCAGTGTCCCTTTAGGCCAGAATTCCTGAGAGTGCAGCTCTAGGACAGGCCTTAGAGACTTCTGTGGGCCCCGCAGGACCTGCCACCAGCCCTAGAAACCACAAGGAGAAGCCCACATGCTGTTGCTTCTCGAAAATGAACTCAACTACACATGGCTCAACACAAAAGAAAAGGACTCAGAGATATCTGGCTCTATTGAGAGTGGATTAGCACCACTTACCTCACTTAGTGAAGAAGACAGACAAAGGCCGCTGTCCTTGTGGAGCTGACATCCTAGTGAGGAGACACAGACAATCCTGACAAGTCAAACACCCTGATCCAGATAAGGCATGAGGGGAAGTAAAGCAGGATGATAAGGAGTGTATGTGGGAATGGGGGTCTGGGGCTGTGCAGGGTTGTGTATTTATTTCCTATAGCAGCTATAGGAAATTTCCACAAATGAGGTGGCTTAAAATACCACAGATTTGTTCTCTTACACTTCTGGAGCCCAGAAGCCCAAAATCTGTTTCACAGAGCTAAAGTCAACGTGTCAGCAGGACTGGCTTTTTTTTAGAGGCTCTAGGGGTGCCTTCGTTACTTGCCTCTTCCTGCTGCTAGAGGCTGCAGGCCCACCATGGCTTGTGGCTGCCTCACTCCAATCTCTGCTTCCATTGTCACATTGCCTTCTCTGCTTATAAATAGCTGAATCTCCCTGTGCTCCCTTGTATAAGGATACGTGTGGTTGCATTCAGGGCCCAGCCAGATAATCAGGATGGTCTCTCTATCTCAAGATCCTTAATTTAATCACATCCGCATAGTCCTCTTTGCCATATAAGGTAACATTCACAGGTTCCTGGCATGGATATCTCTAAAGGTCATTCTTCAGCCTATCCCAAGGGACAATTTAAAGTGGAGTAGGTGAGAAAGGTCTCACTGGGAAAGTGACTTCTAAGCAAGGAAAGAATGAAGAACAAATGATGTGGGTATCTGGGGAAGGGCTTCCAGCAGAGGGAGCAGTGAGCGTGAAGGCCCCCGGGCAAGAGCGTGTCTGCGTGTTCAAGGAGCAGACAACTGTGCTGTGAAGAGGAAGGGAGGGGCATGGGACAAGGTGGGGGTAGCAGGAGAAGAGCCAGAGAGGACACAGGGCAGAGTTGGCAGGGCCTGGGAGGCTTCTAATCTGAGTGCGATTGGAAACCATTAGATGGTTGTAAACATGACAGCCTCCAATGCGTAGAGAATAAACAGAGGGGGCAAGGTTGGAAGCAAGACAACCCTTAAGAGGCATTATGATAATCCAGCAGGAGACGTTCCCCCATGGTGTGAATTTGGGGTATACGAGAAAGAGAGGAGTCAAGGCTTGGGACCTGAGCAATGGGGAGGATGAAGGTGAGGGAGATGCAGGAGGAGCAGGTTGGGAAAGAAACATGAATTCAAATTTGGCTTTGTGGAGGTTGGTACCAGCACCTGCCATTTTGGAAAGCAGGGGCCAGGGAATCGTTAATCCATGTGCCACTTTCTTATTCATCCCATGAGACTTGACAACCTTTGGGCTCTGTTCTGAGAACCACATCAGCCCCCAGAGAAGCCTTCTTGGAAGCTCTATCACAGTAATAGCGGTGACCAGAGGCGGGACACTTGGTGTGTGCCAGATATTAAGCTAAGCCCCTCTCATGGCTCACCTCATTTAATCTCCACACCCACCTTCTGTGGAAGGTTATCATCCTCATTTTACAGATAGAGAAGCTCAGAGAGATTTAAATAACTTGCCTGAAGTTGCACAGTTAGCACATACCAGACCCAGAAGTTGAACCCATGTCTGTGTGCTCTCGAAACTGGCGGGCTTAACTACTCCACCATACTGTCCCTTCCATACAGGACAGGGACCAATCTGGTGGTGCTGATCTGGGTGCAGTACCCCCACCCAACCCCCACCCTCAACGTGCAGCCTAAGGTTTCAGTCTGAACTCGTTGCTCGGAATGGTTCAACATTGTCCCTCCTCCTCAGCCTCTCTTTCAATGGTAGACTTTATGTAACATGTGACAAAGGAACACTGGAATCTTGGGTCAGGGAAGGGGCTTTGGAGATGGATCTGTAGTGGGTGTGTGGGTTGAATGAATGGAAGGTGGGTAATCACAAGGAGCCCCTGCAAAGGACATTCTTTTTCTTGTCTTTTTTTTTTTTTTTTTGAGACAGGGTCTCACTGTGTGGCCCAGGCTGGATCACAGCTCACTCCAGCCTCAAATTCCTGGGCTCAAGTGATCCTCCTTCCTCAGCCGCCTGAGTAGCTGGGGCCACAGGTGAGTGCCACCACATGGCTGGTTTTTTTTTTCCATTTTTTGTAGAGATGGGGTCTCACTATGTTGCCCAGAATGGTCTCAAACCCCTAGGCTCAAGCGACCCCCCTCCCTCAGCTTCCCAAAATGCTGGGATTACAGGCATAAGCCACCATGCCTGACCCCAAAGGACATTCTTGGGGAGTCAGTTTTCTGTTGGGGCTTCTGTCCTCGAGGTCATCAGCCCTTATTCCCATGCAAACACTTTGTAGAGTAGCCTTCTTTGATCATGCGTGCACTGGGGTTAAAGTGCCATGTTTCCAGACCTCAGACCTCCCTGTGGAGCTCCAGCCCATAGAAGAAATCATGAATGGTCCTTTGTTTTCAGTTCCTAATGGAAGCCAGGGGCAGGGCTGCCAGTGACGACCTTCATCATGCACACCAGCAGATGCCTAGTGGCAGCCCTGAGCTCTGGAACACTAGCTTGTCATCTCACAATGAGAGCTGCTGAGTGGGGTTTTCATGCTGTGTCTGGCAGTACCCCCTAAGGGTGGTGTTCCAGCATGTTATACAGAGCTAGACAGTCCCTGTCACCATCTATCATGCTCGTTCCTGGGATGTCACTGCTCTCCACTTCCTGACTACTGCATCCTGGGTGGAATCACAGCATGTCTCTGTTGAATACCTAACCAGGGACTATTTAAGGGTTTGTTTTTTTTTTTTAACTACCAATGCTTTAGCTGTTTTCCTGACTCTAAGCTACTGCAGGGAAAGAAAAAAAAAACTCCAAGGTAGAAGAAAAAAGGCTGTAAATGTGCCAACCTGTTATAGAAAAAGTTAACAAACACCTTAAACCAATGATGGCAAGTATTTCACATGAATCCCATGACCCCTGCACACATATATACACCCGTGCACATGCACACACACACACACACCTGACAGTCTTTGTTAACTGATCCCTTCAGGCAGCCACTTCCAATCAGTTAGAGTTAATGAAAAACACGAAACCTGTTTGCCATACTGCGTTAGGTGTTCTGAGCCAATTAGGCCTTTAGATAAATCCTGATTGAAACCCGAAGAGATCTGGAGAGCAGCTGTCAGGTAGGAGAAACCTGACTGGGTGAAAGGCAGGTGCAGGGCAGTAAGCATGTGGACATTCTCGTGCTTGCCTGTGTGCTCTGTTTCTGAGAAGGCGAGGGACAAGCAAGGAGAGCTGGCGGGGTCTAGAAAAGGGGCCAGGGAGCCACTTCTTAGGATTAGCAGAAAATAATCTCTAACAAGCTCTTAACTAAGGTGGTCAAAACTGCAGCTTCAGAAATGTGACTTTGTTGACAGCTGGTGGAGCTGGGGAGGGGTGCATGAGAGAGATCAGCCAGGCAGCCTGGAATCCCAGGAAGAGCCTCCTGTAGGTTTGGTTGTGATGGTTAATAGTCAAGATTAGAATAATGTACTGTGCTATACTTAGGCTGTACTTAGGGTTTAGATCTGACTGCAAATTTTGCTCCTAATGATCTACTCTCTGAGATTGGCCACATTAATATTTTTTCTTAAATTAAGAGTTTTATTTGATCCAGGAGCATCATAGCCAGCAAACTCTCTCCACTCCATGCCTTAAGGAAGCATAAAGCTATATTGTGAATGCTCTTCCCCTTGAAACAGCGTGTCCAGCCCAGGCGCAGCTCCTGGAGCCAGCAAAGCCTCCCAGTGGTGCCCTCACACACCTGTAAGTGAGAGCAGGAATCACACTCCTACGCAGATCAGGGAGGCCGAGAAATTGGCTGTTTTCCTTGAGGGAATGCTAAGCAGCAGCACAGCTTTGGGGGAGAACCAGGAAGTGAGATTCAGGAAAATATTGGACATTGACGCCTGTCCAAGAGGGAAGAGGAATCGCAGAAAGGAGCGAAGGGATTAGGAATAGTGATGGCTGGAGCTTCTGGGCCAGGGCCATGCTCCGAACGTGAACCCACCTCATCACCCTGCCCTAGAGGGACTTGAACAGCAGTTTGGTTTTCAGCTTGATCACTCTTTCACAAAGAGACATGGCTGAAGTGGGACATGGCTAATACCCATAGAGACATATCTCAGGACACCTAATACAGGATGGCAAACAGGTTTCATGTTTTTCATTAACTCTGACTGATTGGAAGTAGCTGCCTGAAGCAATTAATTAACAAAGACTGTCAGGTGTGTGTGTGAAAGTACCTGGGCATTATAAGAAGTTTGGGGAAGAGATTCGTTGTTGAACCCTATGCCAGTAAGTTGTTCACTTTTGCAGTTTCTCTAAGCTTATGGAGATTGTTCCAGTCCAGCATTTTCCAAATTGTGTTTGACAAAATAGTATTGGGTCAAATAGAGTTCTTTACTACAGGACTACTCAGATCATTGTGTATTGTGACCTATGAGAGGGGAGAGAGTGAACATGTTTCTCAATTCATTTTTCACAAGGCATCTTGAAGTCAAGTACCACTTAGCACTCACTTTAAAAGACACCTCAGAGGGTTTGAGGTGGAGAAAGTGAAAAGGAGAACAGACCCATACCTCACTCATGATGGGAAGACACACAGGAAGTATTTGCTGCTGATGGTGATAGCACCCGATCCTACGACCAGAACTGAATTATGCCTTGAACTCTGAAATACTTAATGTTTTAATTACAAACTCAAAAGGTTGATTTTCTCTCAACATTGAATATGCTAGAAACTGCACTTGAATGTTAACCCCTTCAAAGCTATGCTTGGCAGAGGCCACATTGTATCTTTTCAAATTGTTTGAGAATGACCCTCTTTGGCATGCAGAACAAGTTTATGAGTTACACAAAAAGGACAGTATTGTTATTCTACGAAACATAATTGCAACACATTTAGCAGGCAAAGGGTTATAAAAGGAGGTTTTCCAAAATCAACGAGGAAAAAATAATACTTCAATGGGAAAATAGCCAATTCACAAAAGAAGTTAAAATGGTAAATAAGTATATGCAAAGAATACTACAATAAAACTAAATATACAAAGCAACTAGGTATTATTATTCATTGATAAAAATTTAAAGGGTTGATAAAACTAAACACCAGTGAGTGTATGTGTGATCTATTTCTGCGTTACAAACCACCACACAGCTTAGCAGCTTTAGACAATAAGCATTTATGAGCTCACCCATCTGCAGTTTGGCTAGAAACTCTCATTGGATCCATACCCAGCTGATCTTGGATCTTGGGTGGGCTTGCTCATGTGCTTGTGGTCAGCTTGTGGGTTGGCTGGAGACCAGCTGGTCTGGGATAGCCTCACCTGAGAGGCTATGCTCTGCTCCATGTGAGCTCTCATCTACAACCTGGCTCATTCACATGGCAGTTATGGCTGGGATCCCAAGAATGAGAATGGAAACCTCAAAGTCTCTAGAAGCCTAGACTCAGAATTTGTGCAACATCACTTCTGCCATGTGCTAGTTGGTCAAAAGCCCAGCCCAGATTCAAGGGGTGGAACAAAAGACCTCTCATTGGGAGGAAGTGCAAAGTATTGCACTTTGTGACCAATTTTGCAATCAAGCACAGTGAGAATGTGCAAAATGGGCATTCTCTTGCATAGTACTGATGAGCTCATAAACTGATAAAATCATTCATGAGAAAAATTTGCCAATATCTAACAAAAGCCTTTAAAATATCCATATTATTTGATTCATACTTAAGAATTTATTCAAAGGAACTGATTTGCAAAGTGTGCAGATCACTTTACATACATACAAAGATGTATGTATCAGAGTGTTCATCACATCATTTCTAATAGCAAAACTGTGAAAAGCTAAATATTCAGCAAATAGGGATTGCTTATATGGATTATAAACCATCTACAAAATGGAATATTATGCAGCCATTTGAAATGATAACATATGGCTATGCTTACTGACATGTAAAGATTTAAATGAAGAAAGCAGGTTATGAAAAATATGTTTACTGTAATCTGCTTTGGATTTTTAAATGTAGAAATGAAGTCTTAAAGGAGTTTCACTTTCTACTTTATATCTTTCTGTGCCATCCAAGTTTTTGTTTTAATTCTGCTTGGGTTTTCTTTGTGTGTGTGTGGTTGGTATTTTTGCTTTTATTTTTATTTTAAATTAACATACAGTAAAATTGAATTTTTGTAGTGTGCAGTTCTGATTGCTAACACATGCATAGATTTGTGTAACCACCATCATGGTGGTTACCATCATCAGAATATACAGAATACACCACCATCAGAATATACAGCAGTTCTATTACCCTCTTTAAAATTATCTTGCGTGAACTCTAATCCTCCCATCACTCTTAAGAGTTCCCTTGTATTGTTGCAAAGTACTTTTTTTTTTTTTTAAAAAGACTCTCGCTCTGTTGTCCAGGCTGGAGTGCAATGGCACAATCTTGGCTCACTGCAACCTCTGCCTCCCAGGTCCAAGCGATTCTCCTGCCTCAACCTCCCGAGTAGCTGGGGTTACAGGTGCCTGCCACCTTGCCCAGCTAATCTTTGTATTTTTAATAGAGATGGGGTTTCACCATGTTGGCCAGGCTGGTCTCAAACTCCTGACCTCAAGTGATCCAACCACCTCGGCCTCCCAAAGTGCTGGGATTACAGGCATGAGCCATCATGCTCAGCCGAGAACTATTTCTTGATACAGATGTACCACAGGTTGTTTATCCAATTCACTCACTGAAGGACTTTTAAGTTGTTTCCAGTTTGGGGTGATTATGAATAGAGCTGCTATATAAACATTTGTGTACAGGTTTTTGTGTGAACATAAGTTTTCATTTCTCTGGGATAAATGCCCAACAGGGCAATTTTTAGGTTGTATGGTAAGTACATGTTTTGTTTTATAAGAAACTGCCAAACTATTTTCCAGAGTGACTGTTCTATTTTACAATCCCACTAGCAATATATGAGATCCAATTTCTCTGCATCCTTGTCAGCATATGATATTATCACTATTTTTAAATTACAGTCACCCCTCAGTATACATGGGGGATTGGTTCCAGGACCACCCACATATAACCAAATGTGGGCATACTCAAGTCCCACAGTCGTCCCTGCAGAAACCCCATATAGGAAAAGTTGGTCCTCTGTATGCGAGTTTTGCACTCCATGAACAGTACTCTCCATCTGCATCTGGCAGAAAAAAAGAACGTATGAGTGGACTTGTGCAGTTCAAAACCATGTTGTTCAAGGGCCAGTTGTATATTATTGCTCTTCTAATAGATGTAATGTCTCATTTTGGTTTTAACTTGCCTTTTCCTAATGGCTGATGATGCTGAACATCTTTTCATGTGCTTATTTTCCATCCATAATCTCTTTTATGGTAAAATATCTGTTCTTTTTCCCTTTTTCCAATTGAATTGCCTTTGCACTTTTGTAAAAATTTATTTTGCTATGTCTATGTGAATCTATTTTTTATTATTCTGTTTATTGATCTGTTTATCCTCTTACCAACATCACACTGTTGTGATTACAGCATCTTCATCAATGCATCTTAAAATCAAACAGTAGGAGTCCTCCCATCTTTTTTTTCAAAATTAGTTTAGTTATTCCAGTTCCTGTGCCTGGATGTCTATATTTTATAATTATGTATTTGCACAGTTCCCCCAAAGTGTTTGGTTGAACTTGCATTAAATCTATACATCAGTTTTGAGAGAATTGCCCACTTGACAATTTTAAGGCTTCCAATCCATAAACATGGTATGTCTCCCCATCTATTTAAGTCCTCTTTAATGTGTTTAATCATATTTTGGAGTTTTCAGTATGCGATTATTGCCCATGTTTGGGATTTTTGTTTGTTTTAGATTTATAACTAATATTTTAATTTTGGAACTATGGGAAATGGTTATTTTTAAATTCCATCTCCAATTGCTTATGGCCAATATACAGAAATATAATTGATGTTGGTATGTTAACCTTGTATACTGTGACCATGTTAAACTAACTTATTAGTTCTAGGAGCTTTTGCTTGGAGATTACTTGGGATTTTCTATGTTGACAGACATATCAACTGTGAATAAGGACAGTTTTATTTCTTTCTTGCCAATCTGCATGCCTTTTATTTCCCTTTCTTGTCTTATTACACAGGGTGGGACTTCCAGTATAATATTATTAGGATCAGTGAGAGTGGACATCTATGACTTGTTCCCAATATTATTCTAAGTTGTAGAAATTATGTGCGCATAGGTTTTGTAGCATTCCTTTATTATTATTTTAATACTTATGAGGGCCTATAGTGATAGCCCTCATTTCATTCCTGATATTGGTGTATTTACCCCTGATTTGTGTCTTACCTCTTTTTTTTCTTGGTCAGTAAAGATTTTACTGATCTTTAAAAAGAACCAGCATTTAGTTTCATTCATTATGCTCTGCTGTTGTTTTTAATTTCATTGATTTATTCTCTCATTTTTATGATTTTCTTCCTTCTGCTTGCCTTGGATTTAGTCTTCATTTCTCTACTTTCTTAAAATGGAAGCTTAGATTGTTGATTTGAAACCTTTCTTTTTTCTGTAATAAGAATTTAATGCTACAAATTTCCCCATGAAGCACTGCTTTGGCTTCATCTCACACATGTTGATATGTTTTGTTTTCATTTTCAATGAGTTCAAAATATTTTTGAATTTTCCTTGAGACTTCTTCTTTGATCTATGTGTGATTTGAAAGTATGTTAAATTTTAACATTTGGAAATTTTCCAGTTGCTTTCTGTTATTTACTTCTAGTTTAGTTCATTATGGTCAGAGAAGAGTTTTGTATGATTTCAGTTCTCTTCAACCTTTTAAGATTTGTTTTGTGACCAAGGATGTAGTCCATCTTGGTGACTATTCAATGGGCATTTGACATGAATGTGTGTTGTGCTGTTATTAGATGGAATCTTTTATAAACATCAGATAAATTTTATTCATTGTGTAGTTCATTTCTTCTATGTATTTGCTGATTTTCTTTCAAATTAATTCTCTCAATGACTGAAAAATCAGCAAATATATAGAAAATAGATTTGTCTATTCCTCCTTTTCATCCTATCAGTTCTTGTTTCATGCATTTTAAAACTTTGTTGTTGTTTGACATATGCATATTGAAGGTTGTTATGTCTTCTTGCTAATATTCCCTATCCCTGATATTTTCCTTTCTCTGAAGTCTGCTTTGTCCGATATTAATATAGCAACTCCAGCTTTCTGTTATCTTTTCACTTAACCAACCTATATCATAGTAGTTAAAGTTGTATCCTTGGAAACTGAATGTAGTTTAATCTTATGTATTTACCCTTTCTGACAATCTCTATTTTTTAATTAGTGTGTTTAGACCATTTACACTCAATGTAATTATTGATACATTTGTATTTAGGTTTTCTACATTATTATTTGTTTTGTTTGTGCCTCTGTTTCCTCTTTCCTGCTTTCCTTGTCTTTCAGAATTACATTTAAATTTGCCTATTAAGTTTTTTACTATATCTCCATATATACCTATTTTTGTATGTATTATATGTACTTAACTTTTCATAATCTAATTATAGTTAATATTAACATTTCAAGTAGAATGAGGAAATCTTACCTCCATATAGGTACATTCACTCTCCTACTCTATGTTGTAGTTGTCATATATTTTACATCTATCAAAAACTTATCAGATGTTATAATTATTTCTTTCAATTATTATTCATATTGTCAAGAACTTGAGAGGAGAGCAGACTAATATATTTATCTAGATATTTACCATTTCTATCCCTCTTCCAAGTTTTCCTCTGGTATAATTTCTCTTCCATCTGAAGAACTTCTGTTAGCATTTCTTTTGGAGCAAGTGTGTTGGTACCAAAGTCTCTTGGCTTTACATCACTTTTCACTGGCTACTTTTCATATTTTTTTCTTTAATAGTTTGATTATGCGTCTGGACTTGGATTTTCTTACGTTTATCCTGTTTAGAATTCACTGAGTTTCTTGAATCAGTAAGGTGTTATGTCTTTTGCCAGATTTCAGAAGTTTTCATTATTTCCTCAAATATTTTTTTCTGCATCACATTATTTCTGTTTGCCTTCTGAGACTTCAGTCACATGGATGTTAGACTTTTAGGTATGGACCTACAGATCCCTGAGGCACTATTCACATTTTCTGTTGTTCAAACTGGACAATACCTGCTGATCTATCTTCAAGTTCTCTGTGTTCTCTGTCATTTTCATTCTGCTATTGAGTATATCCAGAGGATTTTTAACCATATTTTTCAGTCTAAAATCTTCACTTACTTCTCCTTTATATCTTCTTTTTATTGCTGATACTTTATATCTTTCCATTTATCTCAAAACTGCTTGCCATTACTTGTTAGAGCATGTTATTGTGGCTGGTTTTTTGTGTGTGGAATTGTGTGGAGTTGGCATCTGTTGATTATCTTTTCCTTTTCAAATTAAGATTTTCCTGAGTCTTCGTAGCTGAGGAATTTTGAATTGTAGACTTTGCAATGCTATACAGATCTGCCCTGCATGTGCACCACCCAGTGGCCAGTCTGGGACCTGGGCATTAATCTACCCCATAGATTACTTCCTGAAGATTGTGGTATGATGTTTAGGATGAGATCTATGCATGCAGAGTTCAGAGGTGACCACAGGAGTCCATCTACAACTTTATGAAATTGCCTTCTTGAGCTCCCCCCTCTTCATGACCCATTTCTCATTCCTCTACCTAAAAAGCTGGAGCTTCAGTTTCCTCACTCTGCCATATGGGCCCCACAACTGTGTCTGCATCTGGGGCAAATCAGCAGAAAACAGAGAGAAAAAACAATAAATATTTGCCCTCATTTTCTTGGGATTGTAACTTCTCTGGTATAAGAAAATAGTTATCCTCGCCCCAAAGTTGTAGGTGCCTGCATGGCCACCAACATCACTGCTGCCATTGCTACCAACAGAATTGCCTGGGGACTGAGTTGGGAAATAACCGAATAAAGAGGGTGAAAAACAACAAAAGATTTCTTTCACTCTCTCTGACTCTTAGGGGTTCCCTTTCTCACTCTGCAGGCCAGAAAGAGAGAATTTCTCTTGTGTGCTCTTTTTCTGCATCCACTGCACCCTTCTGGGTTTGAGAATGCCTTTAAGTTCAGTCTAGATGATACCAGAGGGGGAAGAAGAATGGTAAATTCACTGTCAATTTGCTAATGCTTTAAAAATTCTTCCCAGTCTTTGCCAGTTATTCTATTATTTACTTTGCAGAATCTTCTAATAGTTGCCCCTTACATTCGGTACATTGTTTATAATTGCATTCAATGGGAGAGACAGGGCTGAGTATGCTTTACTCCATCTTGCCTGAATCTGGAAACTATCTGCTTGGTTTGTTGTTTTGATTTAAAGAAAAAAGCAAGGATGATTTGTACACACAAAAGAAAGTTCTAAAACTAATTGTTTTGTTATTCAATCATCAGTCATGAGGCACTTACCCTTTCCTGGCAGCATCTGGTTGAGAATGTCATCTCCTTTTCCTTTGTAGGGACACAACTGACTGTGGAAGTCCATCCTCGAGATGCCATGCCCCAGCTATTTAAGAAGTTCTCCTTGGCTAAACGTATGTATGACAGAGGTACTCATAGTGGAGGGCTGGCAGAGAGGATTGAAGGCAGCTGGTTGGGCCAGATCCCAGCGCAAGCATCTTCTGAGGGAAGGAGAAGAGTGACATGGGCCTGCAAACTGGGAAAAGGCAGAAGCATGACAGCTTCATCCTTGGAGACTCTTTTCTCCACACCCAGCTACCACTGATTTTGCATCTCTGGAATTAGTCATAGGTAACACAAGACATTTAGCTGAAGACACATTGCATCACAAGAGTGTTGTTGCTGTGGCTTTTAGATACCATTTGTTTACTGCCCAAAAAGTGGCATGCAAAATGCTAAGTACTTTAACATTTATTAACTTTTTAACCTTTTGATGTATACTAATATCATCCCCACTTTTTAGATCAGCTAAGTGAGGCTTAGAGAGGTGAAGTGACTACCCATGTCACCCAGCTAGGAAGTGGGTCAGAACCCAGGTATGACTCTGAAGCCTGTGGTCTTAACCAGCATACTTTGCAGTCCTCAGTGCAGTGCACATAGGCCCAGGCCCAGGACCATGATGTCTCCCCAACTCCCTTCTCAGTCCCCTCCCTGCATCTGTCCATCTTATTGCTAAACAGGGACCTCAGGAGGAATGCAGGTGAAATAACAGAGGCTGCAGAACAACTGAGGCTCAAGTACTCTTTAGGTCCATGCAGTGAGCCAAAGTCCTCCAAAACTGTCTGGTCCTGTAGTTGTCAGTAGTCAGCAGTCTACTGTAAAGAGGGCAGGCTCTAGGGTCAACTGTCTAGGTTCATGTCTCAGCTGTGTGACCTTGGGCCAGTGGCCTAACCCCTCTTTTAAACTCAGTTTTCTCATCTATAAAAGAAGGAAAATAAGTGAATCTGCCTCATAAGATTATAATGAGTTAAATGAGAGAGTAAATGTAAAGCCCAAGCCAGGCACAGTAATTGTGTAACAAATGCTAGCTATCATTTTGAACCTTTATCATTCTATCAAAAACGTAGGAGGGAAAAAAATTTAGGTGCGAAATACAAAATGCAGGTGTGAGAAATAAATGAAGCACTGTTTCTCAGAATGACCTGTGTGTGGTTGCAATCTTC
Organism: Colobus angolensis palliatus; assembly: GCF_000951035.1. Classification (NCBI taxonomy): domain Eukaryota; kingdom Metazoa; phylum Chordata; class Mammalia; order Primates; family Cercopithecidae; genus Colobus; species Colobus angolensis. The sequence continues at coordinate 12,212,272 of NW_012118043.1, forward strand.
TTTGGTATATTTATAGCCTAAAGTGGCCTTCAGGGGCATAAAACTACCTGCTTGGCATCCCCACCTTCAATTCCCCCTGATCCCATCAGGGACCCAAATCTTCCTGACCTGGTTCCAGATCAGCAGGAAAAGTTCCTTTCCTTTTGCCCAGGGAGTCTAATAACTAGGCTACAATTCTGCCTTTACAGTCTTAGATTTATGGGATTCAGTTGGCCTTTAATCCTCTCAAGGAATAATTTAATTATGACCTGATCCTTCTAGGTTTTGACCTCCACACGAACTGCTTTCCCCTTTCTGCATCTTTGTTTCCATCCATGGTCAGTTCTTATCCCAGCATTATCTGGCAGTGGATTCAAGAAAGCAGGAAAATCCAAAAGAGGGCAGGAACACCAGGTTCCAGGAGGACCCACTGAATCATCCAAAGTGTTAGGTCAGAGCAAATACTAATTCCAGTTGCAGAATGCAGCTCCCTTTCTTGTCAGCCACTTCCTGGTTCTTAGTCTTCCTTCTGTCATACAAGGAAGTTCATGGCAATTCCAGCAACAATTCTGTGGTCAGTGGGGTGGGAACAAGGAGGCTATGAAAAAGAGAGTACAGAGGAGGGGTCAAAAGCAAGGACCACCAGAAGATGAGTCATCAGTGCTTGCATTTCTGTTTCTTCTGAAGTATCTATACTTCTAATCTTTGGAATATTGTAGGTTTACAAGGTGATAAAAATGGAAACACAAGACCCCGGCAACCTGGAGGGAAAGATGCCCACGGTAAGTTCCAGAGTCTTCCAGGAGAATTCTCAAGAGAGCACATGGGGTTAGCCCATAGACTAATCTCCAATTGGCAGTTGCTTCCTGGGTCACTATGCTGAGAGGCTGGGGCCACCTTTGGGTTCAGGAGGGGAAGAGTGTCATGATTGATTAGCAATGTCTGCCATGGATACAGGTGGAGAAGGAAAAAGCTCATGCACCAGATGTCATCCTAAAGCTAAAGTGTACACCCCGCAATAACAAGGCAGACCATTATAGGAAACATATTAAAATCATAATTCAGGATTATGTTAACTTTAAATGGAATGCCAAATGTCTGTAAGGTAGGAGGCATGTGAATAAGCAGAGTGAGGCAAAGGAATGAGAGGGATGGTAGATAGCCTGTGTTGGAATCCTGCTTTTGCCCCTCATTTGCCTTCCCTGTGCCTCAGTTTCCCCCTTAGTAGACCAGATGTTATCTAAGGCTGGATGCAGCTCCATACTTCTTCCTATTGTTTTGCTTTAAAATCAGAATAATTTAATGGCACTGATATATTAAATGTATTTATGTAGAATCATATTTAGATCTTATATAATCTCCTCACAGGTAGATTTAATGAGGCATAAATCATGGGCATTTTTAATGTTCAGATATTGGAAAATGGAACCAAGAAAGGGGAAAACTAGTAATAGGGTTTTCAATAGCATTTTAGAAATGCCACCTTTATTCTAAATAGGAGTGCAGGGAGGCCTCATTTGCAGAGCTATACTGAGTGGAAATCTGTTAGATGTGTGAGTCCACTTTGAATGCACTTAGGTTACCCTGATGGCTCTTGTGAGAGAATGATAGGAACAGAATCTGCAGAGGGAGAGGGCACTGAGAAGGGGGAAGGCTCAGCAGGGGCCTGCCTGAGTATCCCCACTCTTCTCTGGCTGCATTTGGACCACACAGGGCAGGGGTTGATGACATAAGTCATGGTGGCCAGGCAAGAAACCCCTGGGCCCAAATATTGGTCAGCTCCCCAGTAAGTGGGCATTGCCTCTCAAACCATGCTGGCCCAGAAGAGGGTCATAAAGGGGCTGGTGCAAGGTCTAGAGGTGACACACACCCCTCCCCACCTTCTCCCCACATCTCTCAGGTCTAATAGCACCAGATTAAGGGACTCTCACTGACAGCGGCAGCCCTGAGGATGTGTGGGCAAATGCACCTGCAGTTTCCCCCACCAGGCAGGGAGGCCACATGTCCTTCCCTGCATGCACTTGCAGAGGAGCCCTACACCCTGCACCCTCCCAGAGAGCAGTGTGACACTAACATCACATGATTTGCCATCTCATTCATGCTCCTGGGAATCCCACAGATGTGTACCTGAGGCCGGGGAGCTGGGTCCAGTCCCTCCCAGCGAGGTGGAGGTCAGAACCAGACTGGAACCAAGGTAGAAGTGCAGGCCCACCAGGTGCTTTCTCACATGGCCCTACTCTTCCCAGGCTTCCTACCATACTCTGGGGCCTCTCCAGCACACCTCACTTGCCCAGCACCCAGAGGCTCCGCACATGGAGGCTGAAGGTGGGTGGGTCCACCTGGGTCAGGGGCTCATTTCTTCTTTGGTCCCAACTTCTTCCCACCCCCATCCTGTCTTCCCACCCAGCTTTCCTGATTTTGATCTGCCTGACTCAGGGACCCTTGGTTAAGAAAGGATCTGCCAGAGCCAAGGCTCTCTTCTGGGCTGGGACAGGAGTCTGCTGTCCATGCATCTGTTGGTCTAACTATTGGCCAGGCAACCTTGCAGCAGCACCCCAGCAGCAGCTGATTATAGCTGTCCTGTGTCCAGTGGGAAGCTTGCATGATTGCTGGCCCTGCATCAGCACTGGTCTCGAGTTTTCTCTCCTCCCTATAGCTCTGTCTCAGAGACCTGACTCATGGCTTGGTCTTTGGGCAGGAGGCTCCCTGTGAGTAAGGCTAAGCATAGATGAGTGATTTGGAGGCCCGGCCTTTCTCAGGGCCCTGTTACCAGAACGCCATCACACATGGTTGAGATGCTCAAGTCTCCAGTTGAGCAAGGGCAAAGGAGGAAGCCTGTCTGGGTGCCAAACACACCTTACCCTGCAGGACCCAGATGGCCCGGCCTTTCCATGCCCTCCTTCTCCACCCAGGTGTCCTTTGGCACCTCCACCCCAGCGCTGTGGTTGTGGCACAGACCTCCCTCCTTGAACCTGTGAGCACGAGCAGCACTGCCTGGACACTCCTCAAAGAGCATTCATTCCTGGGAAAAATAACAGGGAATCCATGGAAAACCAAATGGTGGGAAAAAGGAGATTCCATCATCAATATGTCTGGGAACTGCTGGGTTAACTGAGGTTAAGCCCGTTTCCTACTTCTGACTTCTCAGAGTCTGCAATAGGCGTATGTTCCCTGTAGGCCTCTAAGAGGACTATGGGAGTTGCCATAGTTCCCAAACTAACTTGATCAGGGGACCCTTCTAGGAAAGTTCCCATATAGCTCTTAGGCTCAATGTTTCAGGCTTTGAGAATTGTCTTAAAAGTTGGACTGTCACAGCTCCTCAAAAAGACAGCAAGGCCTAGGCCAGGCAGCCCTCCTTAGTGGGTCTCAGCTGCTGACCAAGCTGCCCTGTGTTTCCAGCCTACCCGTGGGATCGATCCAGCCTGAAATCCATGTCCCTGGACCTGCGGCAGTTTGAGAAACTGGATCTCTACGCCTCACAGGTAGGAGAGCTGGCTGCTCTGACCATGGGCCCCTTCGAGGTGGCTCAAGAGTTCTAGGGCAGCAAAGCCTCTCCCCAGACACCTCCTGAGCATAACCTGAGTGGCTTGGTTGGATGGCCCTGGAATGCCTTTTCATAGCATATGGATGGGGACGGAAGGCACAAAGCAGCAGCCCCTGCCCAGGGCCAGAGGCCATTCCATCCCCCACCCCACCCACGATCCTGTTGCTCCCACCCAATACCGCACACCCTGGAGCTCTTCATTGGCAGGCCCCTCTGGCCAGCCCTGACCTGCCTTCTCCATGCCCCTCTTGGCATTTCTGCTTCTAAGCTATGCCCGCCTCCAGTCCATGGAGGAAGGGAGGAGAGGATGGGAGGACCATGGATGTAGATGGCCATGACCACTATAATCACAGCTGATGCTCACCTCCGAAGTGCATGAGCTGCCAAGCTCTCATGCCTCTGGGCCTGAGCATGTCTCAGGTGCAGGTGGGAGGGGCAGATGAAGAGCTGAAACACTAGGGACATATGGGAGTCATTGGAGCCAGGCAGGAGCTTCAGCACGGAGAGTCTGATAGGAGGAACAAGGTGCTGAACACTTTTGTGAAGTTAGGACATTAAGTGGTCTTAGAAAGGCCACCTTGTAGGTACTCAGGAACCTTGTTTGTTGAAATAATGAGTGGATGGTGGGTGCATGGATCAAGAAAGCCAGATGAGAAGTCAGGACATGAGTTGAGGGCATCCTCCTGTCCTGGCAGAAGACATGACCTGGATTAAGTGGAGACATTGAGGAAACAGAGGAGTGGAAAGACCAATCCTGAGCTAGGGGCAGAGGGGAAGAACTCCATCACCAGTAGGTGTGGAGTGGGTGGGAGGTGGGGGAGAGGGGCTCCCAGACGGCTGGATTGACTCCTGGAGGGTGGATCAGTGCCTCCCCATGAGGAGCAAGGGAGAAGGAGCAGGTTTTAGGGGGTGAGTGTGTTTGGGATATGAGGGGCCCTACTCTCTGTGGCACATCTGGGGGAATTGCCCCCTGGGCAGCTGAATATACAAGCCTGGAAAGGTCTGGGCTGGAGACACTGATTGGGAGTCATCAGATTTCGTTAAGAGCTGAAGCCATAGGTTGGGCATCATATTGCAGGGGCGGAGGAAGCCCATAGGGCATGGAGCCATCAAAGAGGCTGGGGCAAGGCCAGGAAGGGTCAGAGTTCTGGAAGGTCTAGGGAGGGGCTCCCTGGGGCAGGCATGGTCAACAGTGTGAGCTGTGCTATCTGCTCAAGTGAGATCAGGGCAGACTCATGTTGGCTACTGCAGCATCAAAGTGCACCTTACCTCCAGAGGGGCAGTGCACAGGGGCTGGAGGCCTCAGGCCTCAGACCTCAGGTGGGTGGAAGAGCAAGCTGGAGGTGAGTAGTGGGGAGTGAGGAGAAGATCCCACAGGAGCCTGCAGAGAAGGGGAAGCTAGACATGAGTAGAACAGAGGAGACTGGGAGGGCATCCTAAGGTGGGGGAACAAGGAGGCATGGGGCAGCCAGGAAAGGAAGGGAGGAGGTGAGGACATAGGAGAAGGAGGCCATTGATTAAAGAAGGGAAGTCCCTGCAAAGGCTGAAGATCTGAGACATAGAGATAGCTGAAGCAGGAGGGGAGGATGAGGCTCTTAGTGAGGAAGTCCCACCTGGCCTGCTGTGAAGTGGAGGCCAGGCCATTCCCTGTGAGTGAGGGAAGTGGATGGGGTCAGGAGTCTGCAAAGGGCCCGGATTTTTGTAATGGCCATCAGAAGGGATGGGTCAGGCTGCTAGCCATACTCAGAGAATAGTGCCAGGAAGCCAGCAGAGGCCAGAGACCCAGCCACAGAGCAGGGAGTGGCCAGAGCAAGCCAGGCCCAGGTGGGGCCAGGAGGTGGGGACCAAAGGACCAGAAGCCATGGCACTGAAGTAGAAGGCTAAGTCAGGACTCCAGGCTGCAGTGCAGGCCAGCAATGCTGAGTACCATTCGGGGCCCTGCGACAGGGACAAGGACAAAGTCTGTGGCGTTGGAGCTGGACATAGAAGAAAATGAAACAGAAAGCAACTGAGAGAGTAGAACAGGGGCCCAGAGATCTCCAGAGGTCAGGGTGCCAGTGTGCTGGGCCAGTGGTCAGCAGGTGGGTCCTAGAGTCCCTTGTAAGCAGTGAGATGGTTCCAGCTGAAAACAAGGTCCCGGAGTACCCTCAAGCTGGGGGCTGCAGGGAATGTGGGCACCATTGCAGGACCCATTGCCCCAGCATCTCTACAGAGATTAAACATGGTCAGGGCCACCTTTCTGGCAACCTCAGCCCTGTTTCCCTGAGGGCCCCTAGGAAGAAAACTAATTTGTTCTTTTTTATCATAAAATAACATAAAATTTGCCCTTTTAATAATTTTTAAATGTACAATTAACTAGCATTAATTATATTCACAATGTTGTATACTCATCACCCAAAACAGAAGCTCTGTACCCATTAAGCAACGAAATTCCCATTTCTCCTCCCCTAGCCCCTGGTAATCTCTACTTACTGTCTATGACCTTTTCTACTCTAGATATTTCATATGAGTGGAATCATACAATATTTGTCCTTTTGTGTCTGGCTTATGTCACTTAGCATCATGTTTTCAAGGTTCATCCGTGTCGTAGCATATATAGAACTTAATTCCTTCTTTTTATAGTTGGATAATATTCCCATTATATAGTATATATACTGTATATACTCTATTTTATTTGTCCTTTCATTCGTGGATGGATGTTTTTTAACCTTTTGGCTATTGTGGATAGTGTTGCAATGAACATTGGGGAAACAATGTCTGTTTGAGTCTCTGCCTTCAGTTTTTTGGGGTGTATACCTTGGACTGAAATTGCTAGATCATATGATAATTCTACATTTAACTTTCGAAGAAACTGTCAAAATGTTGTCCACAGCAGCTGCACCATTTTACATTCCCACCAGCATCGTACGAGGGTTGTAATTCCTCCATATTTGTGCCAACACATTATTTTCTGGTTTCATTTTTCAATAGCCAGTTTAGTAGGTCTGAAGTGGTGTCTCATTGTGGTTTTGATTTCCATTTCTCTCATGACTAAGGATGTTGAGCAATTTTTTATGTGCTTATTGGCCATTTGTATATCTTCTTTAGAGATATATCTGTTCAAGTCCTTTGCCCCTTTTTGAATTGGGTTGGTTTTGTTTTTGTGGAGTTCTAGGAGTTCTTTTTATATTCTGAATATTTAACCCTTATTGGATATATGATTTGCAATGTTTTCTCTCATTTTGTAAGTTATCTTTTTGCTTTCTAAATGATATCCTTTAATGTACAGAAATTTTTTATTTTCACGAATGGCCTTTTATCTGTTTTTTTCTTTGTTGCTTGTGCCTTTGGTGCCATATCTAAGAATTCATTGTCAAATCCAAGGTCATGAAGATTAACCCCAGTGTTTTCTTCTAAGAGTTTTATGGTTTAAGCTCTTGTATTTGAGGCACTGATCCATTTTGAGTTGATTTTTGCATATGGCATGAGGTAGAGATCCAATTTTATTCTTTTGCATGTGGAAACCCAATTGTCCCAGCACCATTTGTAAAAGAGAGTCTTCTTTCCCCACTGAATGGACTTGACACCCTTGTCAAAGACCCACTAACCATAGATATGTGGGTCCATTTCTGGACTCTCAGTTATATTCCATTTGTCTATATAATCTTTATGGAAGTATCAAACTGTTTTGATTACTGTAGTTCTACAGTAAGTTTTGAAAATGGGAAATTTGTGTCCTTCAAATGTGTTCTTTTTTCAAAATTGTTTTGGTTACTTGTGGAGCCCCTTGGAATGTATAGGAATTTGAGAACTGATTTTTCCATTTCAGCACCAAAAGCTATTGGAATTTTGATAAGGATTATGTTAAATCCTTAGTATTGACCATGACCAGGGGCTGCTACCGCTGTCCAGATGCCTGCCTGGCTAGCCCCCAGATCTGCAGAGAAAAGCTGTGGTGGCTCTGGGGCCTGTGATTGAGCTGGTCAGCACCACCTGCCCTGTCCAACGTCCCCCACCTCCTCCCAGTTGGTCCTCAGCCAGCCTTTGGCCCTCAGGGCCTCTCCTCCAGCTTCTCTGCCTGGGGGAAGAGCAGCACTAGCTATAGGTGCAAGGTGCTGGGCCGCCAACAGCCCCTCCTTGAGGCCCTAATACAGCATCCCCTTCCCGCTCCCCAGGTGACAGCCAAGAGTGGCCTAGACGAACTGGTGAGTGACCTGCTCCAGGAGGCCCATACTGACCTGGAAAGGGTCCGTGCCATCTGGATCTGGATCTGCCATCACATAGGTAGGCCCACCTGTGGCACTGCTGGCTCTAGAATCCCTTGCTTCCTTTCCCTGAAGGCCTCTGCTCCTATCAGGTTATTCACGTGTGCAGAGTGACATGAAAAGTGGGTGGGGAGAGGGGCCCAGGAGACTGGACTGATGAACCAGAGAGTTACCAAGGAGGATAAAATTTACCATGTGCTATTAGTCTCCATGAAAGTTAGTTGGAGGAGAATCCCTTGCAGCCTTCTGCCCATAGCCAGTGCCCAGAGCTGGAAACTTCATCCAGCAGCAGCCTTCCCTCTGTCCCAGCCTTCCCTCTGTCTCATCTCCACAGAGGTGAGAGCCCAGAGCAGCAGGTCATCTCAAAGAAGGATGATCATTGGTGGGGAGAAGTTGCAGCTGTTTGAAAAGTGATTGCAATACCAGAGGGTTCATTAAATACTAGAGCCAGGAAAAGTGGGTTCTCTACTTCCTGCTCCTACACTAGCAATGTTGGCCACTGGTCCCAGCCCAGTCTCCAAGGTTCTTGGAGCCACCTGAGGGACCTAAGCCTATGCAGCTGCCCACACCTCTCCACAGGATGGCCTTGAGAAGCTCCCAGGTCATGCAGAACTGTAGAGGTGGTGGCTAAGGGATGCTGCCCCTTGCCCCCCTTGCAAACACAAATGAGAGCGGACAGGGCCAGATCACGAGGTGGACTCCTAGTCCTTTGACATAAAGACCAGCCGGGTCTTTCTCAGCCTGCTGCCACTGGGCTTTTCTTTTGTTCTTCTGGAACAACAGTTGAGAATGCAGCTTAGAGAATGAGCTTGCCAGGCACAGGTAGGAGGTCCAAACTGAGGATGTGAGAGACCCCCCAGCTCCCATCCCAACTCCATCAGCTGTGCCTGTGCCTTAAAGAGGCAGGGTCAGAAACAGGACTTTTATAGGACTTCGTTACCGCTCCTATCCCCATGCCAATACACACATACACTGTCCTTTTGGGTCCTCAGTGGCTTCAGAGACTTCTGCCTTACGGCCTCACCGCAGGCCTCAGGCTTCTTTGCAATGTCTTCATCCCCTCCTTAGTGAAGTGACAGGCTGTGGGAGAGCAGGCTTCTCCACTTGGGGATGAGCTCTGTGTGCCCCATGGGTCAGCATGAGGCCTCCGGGCTGCAGGAAGACGGGATGAGTGATTTCTCTGGAACTGTGTGCAGAGCTGTGTGGTGGGGATTAGCGGAGAGAGCCCCATGCCCCTGCACTGTCCTAGTCCCTTCTCCTCCTAGTCCCTCCTCAGGGGTTTGGGGAGCCAGGTGGCCCCCTCTGCCAAGGCCTGCTCCTCCTCTCACCACTTGCAAAAAGAGATGACAGTTCCCAGATCCCATTTGGGCTGGGGCTGTAGTTCCATTCAGCCCACTGTGGTTTCCTGGGGCTGGTGATGGCCAGAGCACAGCTAGGGGTGGGGGTGGAGTCTTCTCATCTCCCAGGCTCAGGTTCCTCATGATCCCCTCACCTGCCCTGTAGAGTACGACATTGCAGCTGCTCAGGAGAAGGACCGCCAAGCCTTCAAACCCACTGACATCCTGCGGACCCAGAAGACCAACTGTGATGGCTATGCTGGCCTCTTTGAGAGAATGTGCAGGTACGAGAGACAGGAGTCCCCGTGCTGACCACCAGATCCATCCCTCTCCCTCTTCCACAGTGCCATGTGCCTTTGCCCACATGCCAGGCCTGAAACCTGAGTTTGCAAACTCTGCTCTGGAACCCAAGTGAGTCCTGAAAAGGTCAATTTCTCCCTTTTTAACACCAGCATAATTGACTTTGTACCATCTGCCGGGCTTCACGATGCATTAACATAATGGCAGATGAATGCACAGAGATAATTTGGTTATAAAAAGCCTTTTTTTCCGCCTTCTCCCATCTCTATGCAGCTGAAGGTTAAAAGAATAGCAGGCCTGGGAGCGGGAGGACAGTGGCTGCAGATGCCAAGGGGACTGTGAAAGGCTGTCCTCAGGGCTGACACAGGGAGCCTCTTTTGGGGGAAACAAAAGATCTCCCACCTGAAAAGATTTGTCAGTTGGACAGCTGAATCACTAGGAAGCAGCTTCTCTTGGAGTCGCTGGGCTCCATTTTCAGCACTCTGGGAGTGGGCATATGGCCAGGTTGCTGGGGTGGGAGACAGCTCTGGCCTGAGCAGGAGAATGGACCATTGCCGGTTCCCAGTGACTCAAAACAGGCTTAAGATGTGGGGTGGGGGAAGGAATGGCCACTGACCTCCACAGCTTCCTGAGCCTACCCTCTGAGGTCTGCTGGGTTCCCCCAGAAAACAGTCAGCTAGCCCAGGGGCCATCAAAGAACCCCTCCCCAGGGGTTGGATGAACGGCTGCCCACTGTCTCTGTAAGCTTCTGGGAGTGAGTCTTCTCAGGCACCCAGATGTCAGTCCACCAGAACTGCAGGTGGCAATTCATCAAACCAAGCGTAACACTTAGTCCACAGGCAGGCAGTTGTGATGGCCTCAGTGTTGCAGAGGCGGCAGCTGCTGGGCACTGGGTGCACGCAACCTATTCCTGGCCCAAACCCCCTGTTGTGCTGCCTCTTGCCCCCCCATCACCACTGCCAAGAACACGCACCCACCCGGCTGCTGAGTTGCTCTAACCCTCCTGCTCTGCTCCCTGTTTTTCCCTTTTCTCACTTTCAAGGCCATTCCCTGAGACCACAGCCCCAGAGGCAGCCATGGTGGGTCACGGTACAGGAGATGCCACCCTGGCTGCTTCCCACCCCCGACTCCGGACCCAAGCATACCCCCTGCTGCCTGTGGGCCTCTCCAGGAACCTGGATCCTCACTGGCCTCTCTACCCAGGCTCCCCTGGTCCTGGGTTCCTAACACCGCTAAAGGATCACACTGTCTGGCAAAGTCCTCCAAAATCTGACCTCAGCCAAGTTTCCAGCCTTGCACTGTGTGACACCACCTTCCCGTCCACCTCCGCATACACACCTGCTCCCTCTCCCCAGTGCTCCTTCCAGGCGCCACTCCAGGACAGCCCACAACCTTCCCTGTCATATAGAAATGACAGGAAATGACAGGATATTCCTAGCAGACTTATGTGGAATGGGACTTATTCTCTTTTTTTTTTTTTGTTAACGGAGTCTCGCTCTGTCACCCAGGCTGGAGTGCAGTGGCTGGATCTCAGCTCACTGCAAGCTCCGCCTCCCAGGTTTACGCCATTCTCCTGCCTCAGCCTCCCGAGTAGCTGGGACTACAGGCGCCCGCCACCTCGCCCGGCTAGTTTTTTTGTATTTTTTTTTAGTAGAGACGGGGTTTCACCATGTTAGCCAGGATGGTCTCGATCTCCTGACCTCGTGATCCGCCCGTCTCGGCCTCTCAAAGTGCTGGGATTACAGGCTTGAGCCACCATGCCCGGCCTTTATTCTCTTTTAACTGATGAAATAGCCACAAGTCTTAGCTCCATTTGTGCCTAGCATCTTTCAGAACATGATTATTTTCATCTGATTTTGCAAATTTGAAAACGCTTAGCATTTTTTCCAAGTTCCAGGATATATCCCCCTTTATCCAGTATAAGCTTTCTAGCATACTGTAGAAGGAATGCCAGATTCAAAGCTAGAAAGACCTGGGTCTACCACTTAGAGTGGTAACGCCTCCTTGATCCAGTATAAGCATCCTAGCATCCTTTAGAAGGAGTGCCAAAGTTAAAGCCAGAAAGACCTGGCTCCCAGTTTTTAATTTACTACCTATTCGTTTTGTTCCTTTTGGTAAGGCACTTAACCTTCTGCAGCCTCAGTGTTCTCATCTATACCTGGCAGGGCTATAGGACTCAATGAGACTGCAGTTTTGGGGTTTACCAACCCGATTTTGGGGTGGGTGTTTTTTTAACCTATCTTGTCTTTCTTGAGTATTGATTGGAGTTCTTTGGCTCTGTGGAACTTTCCTACAGATTCTGCCAGCCTACATAGATTCAGAAAATTGACACTTGCCTTGAGTGAAACTGTCAGTTTTTTGCCCAGGTCCAGATACTTAACAATGGCCCTATTCTGGCCTGCAGCTTATCAGTGAAACTCTCGCTAACATTTTGCATCATTTAAAGTTAGTTCCAACATGGTGATTACCATGTGCAAAATTCCTCACATGGCCTGAGATGTGTAACAGTAGTTCACAGTCCTCTGAATTCCTTTAACTTTTTCTTTAAAGATCAGTAACCTATCTATGCATCCCTCTACTAACTCTCTTTACCTTTAAAATAACTGCCAAAAGTTTGGTAAATTAATTAGCTAATTCCTTAATAACTGAGGACATGTAATCCACACTTGCCGATTTATCCCTGCTTCGTTGTCAGGGTGGCTTCTTAGAAAGAGTTGTACCCACACGGACATCATTACTTTTTGCCAGTCCATTCTACCTCCCTGAAATTGCCTCATTAAAGACTGATTTAATAAAGTAATTTGGTGGGGAATTCAGATATTTTCACAACTTCATTCATTTCCTTCTGTCTTTTCCAAGTCACTGATGTGGGGTTTTTTGGTTAGTGCTATAGCTTGTAACTGCTGGTCCAGTTTCCTTCTGACTTTCTATCATCCAATATTAGTGTCTCTTTGCCTCAATTGCCCGTATCCTTAATTGATTCTGCCTAATTTCCTCGCAGGAGCCAAGCTTAATTCCCCAGACTGCTGCCCCTGAGTCAGCCTCCAGTAAATTCTCTTCCCGTTAGCATGGCTTTCACATCACCAGCTAGCAGGTTTTTCAGAGACTTTGAATAAAGCCAGGCGCTTATTACCAGTTTGAGCCCTGACACTGAGGGAGCTGGTTGTCACCAATCAGATGTCAGCTGGCTTTCCACCCATCCTCTAGCTGTCACCGAGAGCAGGGGCAGTAGTGTGTACAGTCAGATGGCTGCTTCTGGTTAGCAGTATGTCCCCTATAATCCTAAAACATCACTTGGTTCCAAAGCCACCAGAAGATAGGGAGTGGCCATCTAAGCCTTCTTCTGGGAGATGCAGATTCATTGGATAACCTTAAATTATCACCAAAAGTGATGCTGGTGTATAAGGCCTCTGAAAGGGACATCTTAGCCCCCCACCCTTATCGCTACACCAAAGGATGGCACTCACAAAGATAAGCTATGTCACTAGTGCAAACCATCTTTTCATTTCACTCTCTGTACCACCTATAAGTGTATAGACCAAAGCAAAATCTTGATTTACAAAAGAGTTGGTGTAACACAAAGGTTCTTGAACTATGCATCAGGACAACTGCATCCACTGCTTCTTCGGCCACTGGCTAGCTGTGTGTCCCCAGGCAAGGCAGCCTCTCCCTCTGAACAGCTGACTCCTCCCTCACCTGTCGGAGAGGAGGCTTCTGAAGTCACGTCTCATGAGGTTCTGCACAGGGCCCTGGAGAGAGAATTATTAGCAAGATTACTTGTTATTGACCTAGCTGTAAGGGTAATGTGTAAGAAAAGGGAAAAGAGAGCACATGGGAGAAATATAAACACACTGTCAGATTATAAGAAATCAAGTACATAAATTGTGAAAGATAAGTCATGGTTTGTTTGTCCTGCTGCAGTATAGAAACCACAGTATTTTCAACAAAATAGAAAAAGAAAAGCATGCTTCATTGTCTCTCCTACAGGCACACTCCCTCCCTTTTTCCCCCACTTGGTTCAGACATCCTGGGAGAGGTGATCAGATTTGGGAAAGTCTACTGTGGTCAGAGCCCAGTGGTGGAGGGTGCACCTGCCCACCCAGATATTTCAGCCACACTGCTGCTGGGGCCTGGCATTGGTGCTGACTGTAGCAGCATCACACAGTTCCTATGGCAGGGCCTGGACCATCTCAGTATAAAATAATACCAAATTAATACACTAGGATACACAGCACCAAACTGGAACACGCAGATCTTTTTAAATAATAAGGATAATGCATTCATAGAAGACTCAGCAGCTTCAGGGTTCATCAAGGGTACCCAGGAAATGACATTGCCTTCTGCTTGGCTGCCCCTCTGTTCAGTCTCTTCCCATCAGGCCACATTTGGTGGCCATGTGGTCCTTTGCAGCCCTCAGGGCTTCTCTGATTGAGTCCCTGAGCCCTGATGTTTGCTGGAGAGGGGGCTGCAGCTTTCTCCAAATCCTCCAGGGTGCTCCTTGGAAGCTTGTTCAGGGCATCTTAAATCCATGTTTTCATTGTGGCTTGGAATACCTATCAGCCATGAACTATGGAGGTGGAATTGAGGTTGTCAGTTCTGTAAAGTAGAAGCAAAGATTCTGCAGTCTGAGGTCATTAAATAAATCTCCTTGGGTGCTATTTTAGGCTCTGGGATGGCTGGTCGGAGCTCTTCAGGAGGTGGAAATGTTTCTGGGCTCTGCCCCTCCTTCAGTGCTCTCTGAGCTCCTGCCTACAAAGTTAATTTCTCCACCTTTGGGTTCTCTGGGACTTTGCTTATAGACTGGCATTTTATAAGTAAAGTTCTGGAGACAGTTCCAGTGACAGTTCCCATATCCACCCTCTTCCAACTGTCAGCACATCTAGGGCAGCCGCTGAGCCTTATTTTTGGGATATCATATTTTATTATGTTGTTACATTGTGTTGCATTGTATGGTGCCACGTTATGTTACAGTATTCCCTGCTACAGTGCTTTATACACAGCGTGTGCAGCCAGTGATCTTTTGATGACATGAAAGAGTTGTGGTTCATCCTGGCTAGCGAGAGTGGCTGGAGACAAAACTCCTGCGAGTTCCACAATCATTGTCTTATACATACAGATTATTTTGCACGAGAATTATGGCATATTTACAATAATGCTTTACATTATGACCTTCTTTGTCCAGTTCATCTGGCACATTGCTGCCAGGTAATAAAATATCCTTATATCAGAGTCAAGCATGGCATAAGCTTATAGCTGAGTTTATATTTTCATCTTTTTTCTGCCCCAGGCATTTCCCACAGCCTTCCCAGCCTCTCCTCAGCCTGCCAGAGAAGAATCAACCCCTGGAGATCATTTAATGCCAACCTTTCTCACTGCCCATGATGAGCCTGGCAAGGTCACCCATGAGGCGACCATGAGACCTGAGAGGTGACCTTATTTCCTGGCTCTGGGGCCACCACCCCCACTCAGAGCAGTACAGGTGGACATCCCTGCCCCTCGCTTCTTCCTCCTCCTTTCCTTTCCAGGACTGGGGCACACTCTCACTGCTGCTCCCTGACTTGGTTCTTCCAATCTTGTCTCCACTTCACCCCCTTGAGGGCAGGATGTCCCCCTGGACACATGGCCTAGGACATGGCTTCTCCCAGGAGGGCATTCCATACCCACTCTGATTTACCCCGCCACCTGGAGGCTGGCTGCACAAATGCTAAATTCCTCTCCTTCCTTCCTTGACTCCAGGTGGCTCTGAGCAGGGGACAAGCGTCAGCGGGCAGCCTGTCCAGAGGCTCACAGCTCCACTAAATCAGTTCACCTTAATGCAAAATGAGCCATTCGCCAAGCCCCATTGTTCCCAGGACTCCCCTTATCCCTCCACATCATCCTAGAAAGTGATACGCACAGACATTCTAGGCAGCAATGGAAAGTAATTTCCTGAAGAATATAATTTTAAGTAGTATTTATGGGTTTTTTTTCCAATTCTCAAAGTAACACATAATCATTATTACAAATTTAGAAAATATAGAGAAGTTTCAAGAAAAAATTAAAATCACCTATAATCCCATTGCCAAGAGACCAGGTGCCTTTTGTGCCATCTCTTCCCCTCTCACTCCCTGCCCCTCCTTCTCTGTGCATGCAGGCAACACACACACACACACACACACACACACACACACACAGCATCGGCATGACATCGTACTGACTGGAGAGACTGACATGCTGTTGTCAGTTCACGTTGTGTCAGGGGTACTGTTTAGCTCACTAAGTATTTTTCACAACATTTCTTCTCCTCACCCAGTCTCTGAGTAGATGGGACCCCACCTCCTATCGAATGTCTATCCCACCCCTACACCTCCACCCACTCCTCTGGCCTTGCTTTCCACTGGTCCCTCTCTGCTAGCTGTTTCCTCTCAGACTATAAACACATTTCCTCATCCTGAAAACAACCCCCTCAGCCCTGCACCCCCCAGCACTCCCCACCATCCTCCACTCTCTGCACTGCAGAGAAATGAGGAGAGGGCACTCCAGGTATGCAGGCTGCACCTGCTCCCCTTCCTTCCATGGTCTCCTCAGCTACTGCCTCCTTCTGCCCTGGAGTGGCTTATGGCCTTTGCCAGCAGAAAATCATGACACCAGGATCTAGTTTCTCTTGCAGTCTGTCCCCATGCCCCCAAGTGCTCCAAGAAGCCTTCTCACAGAGCCCAGCTGGTATGTTCTCATGGGATTCCTTAGAGGGCTTAGGAGGCCTGAACCTCCTTTTGTGAAACAGCAGGCAAAAGGGTGGGGTCTGGAAAACTTCCAAGCCCCTAAGGAACCTCAGCACTAGTGACCCGGACTTTCTGCAGGTGATCAGAGGTTAAGGCAGACATTGTAACACGTCCTCATTGCATGCATGTGAAGAAACAATGAGGGCAGGGAAAGTAGAATCTGTTAACCCTCAGGACATCACATTTGATCTCAATTACTCTCTCAGCAAGTGATATATATTAGTAATATTTAATCCAATATTTTGCTAATTTTAAATTACTTGTTCATTTTTACTGGGAAGATTCCCCCCATTCCTATAGTAGATGCATGGCCATTTCACCCCATTACCCTGGAAGGCTCCATGGCCCTCTTGCTTACAGCAACTGAGGCTGGAGCCCTGGTCTGTGGAAGGGCCCCGCCCCCATGGGCCCATCTCACTGAAACAGGTCCCACCAACATCCTGGTCTGCAGACTCAGCTCAGCAGAGTAGAGCACAGGGTCAGCACTGAGTTGGGACTGAGCTGCTTGTGTGGTGCTCAAAGGAGCCCCATCAAAGGGGCATCAAGCACATCCTTGGTTTCACAGGTTGTGTATCTATTACACCAATTTTCCATGAGTGCAAGGAAAATGTCTTGAGGAAGGGGTACCTTTTCTAATTTACACAAAGGCCCTAGAAGGGCTAGCATGGGATGTCCCTAGGTCAGACTACCAGTGAAATTGTCTGCACAGTCCCCCCACCTTGGTTGTCCTCGGGGGAGCAGGGCTGCTGAGGAGCAAGACCAGCTGGCCATGAAAGGATACCCGGGGCCTTGCTTTGGCCTTGGGCTGGTGCCCACAGCCCAGGCCTGGGCCTCAGGGTTTCAGCTCCAAATGTCTAGTTTTATGTCGTCCCCAGAGATGACCCACGCCCATCTTCCCACCCTGGTTCCCAGAAAGCAGTGCCATCTCTACCGTGAGCAGTGGGGAGCACAATGTCAAAAGAACCCCAAAGCTCAGGTTGACTGGTCAGTGTTTCCATTCCCCTCAGGACAGCCACAGAAGACTCCAGAATTGTGGCCAGGGCAGGCAGTTAGCAAATGACCTGAATGCACCATGATGGCTCTTGCACCATGTTCACAAAGGACAGGCCCACCAGTAAGACCTGAGCAAGCGGGCAGCTGGCCAGTCCTCCCTGGGCCAGGGCTGGAGACACCCACTGCCTGCCCCTGGGTTCCCGTGCAGGCATCTTTGGGAGGAATAGCAGGGGAGTAGAGCTTGGCTTCTGTACCCTCACAACCAGCAACCCCCCAACATCTCACGCATGTCATGAGACCCATCTCCTCAGTCACATGTCCAGAAGTGCCCTGGTTCTCCCAGCAGCTGTGCTCACCCTTTGCATGTAGGTTTTGTTGCAGGAACATTGTCATTTCCCCGGCTCCTATTTTCTTGAAGCCAACCTCACGCTTGCCCCCATTTTTTCCTGCTGAAGAGCTGCTGCAGGAGCGTGTCAAGCAGGCTCTAGGGATGAACATTTCAGAAGTGATCTGAATGGTGCTGGTCTCAGGGGAGGAGCAGACAGCGGAGACTGCAGCCAGTCTGTACCGACAGGACCAGCCAGCACTGTATCTCCCTGTGCCCCATGCCCAGAGATAAAAGTCCTCAAGGCTGTTTATATGTGAGTACAAGAAGCAAGAAAAAGGATAGACAGGGAGGACTGATGGGCAGCAAACATGCCTGAAACCTGAGACCATGGACAGACTTGGAGGCAAGTCGCAGCAGGATCCCCCTCTCAGACCCCCTGTCCTGCCCCCAGGATCGCCGGAGTGCAGTGTATGACCGTGCCTGGCTACTCTAAGGGCTTCGGCTACCAGACAGGGCAGAGTTTCTCAGGGGAGTTTGACCATGCCTGGAATGCTGTGTACCTGGAGGGAAGATGGCACCTGGTGGACAGCACCTGGGGCAGCGGCCTGGTGGACACTACCACCTCCAAATTCACCTTCCTGTAAGTACTTGTCTCAGTTCTGCTGGGCATCTGGCAGGTGGAAGTGGAGGAGGTGCTGGGTTGCATGAAGCAGCAGGTGGAGAAGGCCAAGTGGGAGGGGAAGGAGAGCCAGGAGGCCCCACGCCCACCCCTCCCCGGCTCTGAAGTGGCTCCAGGCCAATTGTGGGGACCCACACCCTTTTGTCACTCACCCTCCACTGACAAACACCCCCTCTGACCCTCTATAACTCCTTCCACCAAAGCACTGAAAGCCTGGAGCATTTGCCCCCAGGTCACACGTGAGGAAAGGCAGGGCTAATAGCGTTCTTTAGCTGTTGGCAGGTTCCCTTCCAGACTTTGGCCATTGACCGCATTACCAGGCACAAATGCCAGAATGCTCTCTTACTACTTTGCCCAGACACCAGGCTCCTTCTCCTCTCTGGTCTGAGTGAGGCCGTATCACATTTCTGAGGAAAGGGCTGTGGTTTTGGGGGAAGGGGCGCTATTGGCGGTGCAGGGTCACTGTGAGGCACAGTGGGGCAGGGCGGCTGGGGTCCAGGGGACTGCAGCATTTCTGTCCTCTGGGGCTCTGGCCAACCCTGGCCTTAACCTGAGGCTACATACAATATTCTTCATGGATCATGATGCTATCAGCAGCTCAGATCCCTTTTTATTCAGAAACATGAGTGTGCTCTGTCTGATTTTTGCAGCTTAAATCTTGACACTCCCACACATGGGACAAATACAAGCCATGTGCACACACATCCTACACGCAGGGCTCACGCACTCACAGATGCCCTCTTTACCAAGTTATTCTCAACACTGCTCCTCTTAGGCAGAGCAAAGCCTCCCCCGTCTCAGGAAGGGCCTCCCTGTTCTTCTCTTGATCCCCTTTACTGACACCTGGAAAGTCAGCACTCCAGTCGGTCCTGGAGAGCCACAAAAGGTCCCCACCAGCACAGCTGCACAGCACAGAAACAGACTGTGGTAGATGGAGGCAGTGAATTCAAGCGCTCTGTCTCCCTGTCTTCCCACAACCCCACTGCGTGTTCCACAGGCTATGCCTTTGCCCCCTTTGAACTTCTGATTGTCTTTGAGCATGAGGGAGTCAGTTTTCCCCACGACACCCTAGGGCACTGAGGGCACTGTGGCCTTCCCTTAGAAGCGACCTCAGACCCTGCCTTGGCTACAATTTCTGGAAGCATCCACCGAGGAGGAGTCTCCAGTGCCCATGTTAGAGCTGGAGATGGCACCTCTTTCCATCCAGGGTGTCCACAGGACCGCTCCGGTGGGTGTGTTGGGCCCCCGCCTCCTCTACACAGAGCTGGCTGCTAACCAGCTTGTCTCTGCTGCAGCTACAATGAGTTCTACTTCCTCACCCATCCTGCACTGTTCATCGAGGACCACTTCCCAGACAACAAGAACTGGCAGCTGCTAAAACCTCCTCAATCTCTGAGGCAGTTTGAGAACAACATGTATCACAAGAGTGAATTCTACAACAAAGGGATGCTGAGTGCCCACCCGGAGACTTCCATGATCAGAACAGGTGAGCCTGGAGCAGGTGCCAGTGTGCTAGCAGCAGGGATGGAACGTTTCGCACTGTCCTCCAGCAGCCCGCCTGAGACTGTGCTTTCAGGGCATGCCCTCCCAGGGGCATGGCCTGTGAGCTTAGCACAAAGCTTGTGTGTGCATGTGGATGTGTGGGGGCTGCTGAGGCAGCCCAGGCCATCAGGGCAGGGAAGGGCCATGGGCCACATCAGCAGGGACAGAAGCTCACTCACACTAGCATAAACCCAGAAAGGGATGCATCTGAAGGCTGAAGGTTTCCTAGAACTTGAGGGCTGGACGCACAGCCTGGCCTGTCACAGAAGCCAGGGCTGGGTGGTTCCTAGCTGGGTGAGTCTCTCTCAGCTCACATAGCAGGGACAAGGACTGCGTCACCCCCGCTACACATAGCCTCTGGGCTCAGGTGCCCAACAGAAGCTACTGGTCTGCTGTGTTCTCTTCCCCAACTCCTGCTGGAGAGAACACCTGGCCTCAGCAGAGCTGGAATCTGGGTGTTGGTGGCCCAACCAGCAAGGGTGGGGAGCAGCAGGGGTCTCCCAGGACAGGTGGGGGCAGTCCCACCCAAGACAGAGAGTTGGGGCAGACTTCCTTAGGGAGGTGGCCACTGAGCTGGGTCTTGGGAAAAGAGAACAGGCATAGTAGCTAGACAGAGATGGACATGTTTTAGACAGTAGAGGAGAAGAGGGGACACAGTAAGCCCCCAGCCTCCAAACTCAGGCACCCCTAGATGAGGGCCAGGCTCCAGACCTCTGCCTGGCTGGCTCAGTACCCCTCCCTTCTGGAGGCGGGACCCAGCGGTTTCCAGCCCACTCCCCTGGGGCAGTATGGGATGCCCAGCTTAGCCATCTCCCATGGCTGGCCTGGGCTGACATTTGCTCCCCCAACCCTCACCATGGAGCCATAGCAGCTGAGTATGTTTGCATACTCTGGGGCATATGGGGGCTACCTTGGGGGGGCCAGAACTGGTCACAAAAAAGCAGGTCCTTCTCTGGAAGATTGTCTCTTATGCCTCTCCAAGGCCTTGCCACCTGATCCAGTGCTGGGCACACAGCCTGGGCACACTGCAGAGCCCTGTAAGTCAGGTCAGCCCAGCCTCCCACACCTCAGCAAAGGACTGCCTGGCGGCACTGTCTCTGCCACTGGGGACTCCATCCACCCAGGACAGGAGGTCTGAGCTCACACTGACTATTAGCACAAAGTGCCTGTGGGTGGCCCAGAGCCCCTGGGGAGCTCCCACCCACACTGCAGGGCAATGGGGGCAGTCAGAAGCACAGGTGCCCCCAAGTTAGTTCCAACTGACTTGTCCCTTCCACCACACAATGGCTTCCTTTGCCAGGTTGCTGAGCTCTTGCATACTCTTCCAACTCCAAATACCTGGCAGCTCCTGCGGCTAAAATAACAGTGTGAAGTTGCTCACTTCGGGAATCCATTTCCTGCGCTTACAATAGATGAAGGGCTTGTTCAATGTATCATAGGCCATTGAACCATTGGAAAGAACTGACCAGGTCAAAGCAATACCAAACTGATGCCACTGAGTGGAGTTTGCCTTTTTAAGAGACATAAAAATATAAACACCAGATTCCTTAATTCATAGAAATCTAAACCTAAATATGATTCCATATATCTGATACATATTTACAGAGTATTTCTTTGTGGTAGCTAGTTAAGAGTGGGGAGGGGAAGGAAGCAAAATAGGGAAACTGAGGTAAGCAGAAAGGAAGGGAAGGAAGAGGGCACCTCTAAGGGGGTGGAAAGCTGCCAGGCTCCAGAAGAGCACCAGGGAGGGGAAAGGAGAGGTGGAGGAGGCAGGGGGGACTGGAAGAGCCCGTGGGCTCCCACAGAGGTCTGCAGGGGTGACCAGTCCTTTATTTCAAGTCTTCCCAGTCATTCAACACACCTTTGGCAAGAACCCTCTGGGTGAGACACCGCAACTAGGCACTAAGACATGGCAGAAAATGAAACAGGCTGGCCCCTTCACCACAGAGCCCACAGCCCAGCAAGGAGTTCAGACACTACACAAAAGTGCTCACATGATGAATTACAGCAGTGGAACATTCTCTGAAGGAGAGCCAGGGCTAGGAGAGAGGTTGCCAGGGAACTCAGCCTCAGGTGAAGGGTCCAGGTGGGCTGCTTTGCCATCGGGACATTACCACGAGGCCTTATCCAGGTTTGGGGGAAGTGGTGGGGAGGGAGGAGTGGGTGGGAGGACCCTGAGGCAGGAAGGGTGTGGCCTTGGAGGATCTGAGAGAGTGCTTGATACTGGCGAGGCAGGAAGAGACAGGCCTCTGCATGGGTCTCCAGCTTCAGAGCTCTGCTCTGTGGGGTGCTGGGTGGTGCTCCACAATCAAAAGTGAATCGCAGGGGGATCTGGGCCTCACTGTGCAGAAAAGATTCACAGCCAGTTGTGAGATGGAACAGGACAGGGGCCATGGGCAGTGAGGAGCTGAGGTAGCTTCTGCCCACTGAGCTAGTTCAGAAGTGAGGGGAGAGGGGGGTTTTCACCAAGAGGAGATAACAAGTCTGTTGATCTTGGTCACTTTCCTCTGGAGGTTACCATGGGACAGATGTGGCATGCAGTGGCTGAAGGCAGTAGAGAAAGCAAGTAGACAAATAAAATAGCACTAAAGCACAAAGAGTCACACGATTTCAGTGTAACAGAAGGGGAAGCAATGGCATTGGAATTAAGCAGTGCTCAGAGAGTGGGATGAGGGCCAGGCCTCAAAGAGTGGGGGTTGCAAAGGGAGGAGAGGACTCAGAGGAAGGCATGGAGGCCAGCAGCCTAGGTCCTCTAAGATCTAAGGGGCCTCATTATTAGGAAGTCACTGGAGGGTGGGGGCAGAGGGAAGTCACTGGGTTGCCAGAAAGCTGAGGGGCAGAGGGGAAACAGAGGCAGTGGGGGGACATGTGGGAGTGTAGGGCAGGTGCAGAGTGGGCAGTATCTGAGAAGGCTGGGACAGCTTTCGAGGTAGAACAGCCGTGAAGA
Source organism: Colobus angolensis palliatus (assembly GCF_000951035.1). Lineage (NCBI taxonomy): Eukaryota > Metazoa > Chordata > Mammalia > Primates > Cercopithecidae > Colobus > Colobus angolensis. The sequence goes on from NW_012118043.1 coordinate 12,234,926, forward strand.
AGGTAGAGGAGCTGTCTAAGCAGCCTCCCCATCACGCTGGCCCATGTGGGCTTCTCCCATTCCTGAGGTGGGAGTTGGCATGGAACGCACATTCAATGGGAAGTCTATTCAGGCCGTTATCCTAGAGCCCAGGCACAGTGTTCTGCCTCCCCTACCAAGAACCCAAGCTAGGAGAAAGTTCCTGGTGACGGGGATCAGACAGCCTCTCTCCTTCCTCTGCGCTCAACTGTGAACAGGGCTGGGGAGGTTGCTGGGGCTGGGAGCGGATGACCAGTTTCTGAGAGAAGTAGGGCCAGGCTCTAAGAAGCCACTGCCCCTCCCTGTGGCCCTGGGAGCCAGGAAGGACCAGGCAGGTGGGTCCTCATGGGCTACAAAGACTAGAGAACTGACGAATTCTCCCTGAAAATCAATGACCAGGACAGATGAAGAAGAAATTGCAGAGCAAAGGGAGAGACGGCGGCGGGGGTGGTGGTGTGTGGCAGTGTGGGGGTTGCAAAAGACCCTCCTGTGCACACACTGACTTTTCAGGACCCATTCCTGAAACATGGCTAAGATATATCTATGTGAGAAGCATGGGGTCGGGGAGGTGGGGATCAGGGAACTGCCCCACCCCAACCTCCTGTGCAGGGAGTGAAGCCATTCTCACTAGTTTTAAGGACAATGTGTTGACACGACAGCATTGACACTTAGATAGATGCTGGAGGGAGTAAGGTGAAAGCTAGACCTGATACTTGGGGGAGAAGGTGCCCCGCCTGCCCCATGACCCTCTCTGGACACAGGCAACCTTCATCTAATGTGAATCAAATGGGCAGGATGCACACATACCGCTGGGGACAAATTTTTCTAGAGGCCCCTTAGCTTTCATTTATCTCAAAGAAAACTACCTGAAGGGAGTAGGGAACCCTTCCAGCGGTGCACTGCCACTGGCTGCTGCCACGCTCAGTGAAGTCATATTGGGTGCTTGAAATGGACTGTGGTGAAAGTATTGACACCATGGAAATAGGCAAGCACTATAAGTCAAGACGTTTTTCTCCCAGGGAGACAGTTGTTAAACATTTACCAGCACATCAGCACATGCTGGACCCATCTCTGCTGACCCCGACTTTCTCTCCACAGTGAACGGGAAGGCCACGGTCACCATTGAGAGCTGCGCCCCAACACTGTTCATGTTCATGCTCAACGGCAAGCAAGAGCATGGGCTGCTGAGCCTCAGGAAGAACGGGATGAAGTTGGAGGTGTACCCTCCAACCATGGGCACTCACAAGCTGCAGATCTTTGCCAAGGGCAACTCCGACATCTACAGCTCAGTGCTGGAGTACACGCTCAAGTGCAATTATGTGGACATGGGTGTCCGGCTGCCTGCTGAGCTTCACCAGCCTGTGGGCCCCAGCTGGTTCTCGGAGCAGATGGGTATCACGAAGCCCTCCCACCCTGACCCTATCATCCACACCAGCGATGGGCGCTGCTCCATCAGCTTTGGCGTGGAGGAGGGCATTAACGTCCTGGCTTCCCTCCACGGGGATGATGGCCCCATCACTGAGGAGGCACAGCGGCGCTACATCTTCCAGCTGCACTGGGAGAAGCGGACCGAGCTGAAAGTCCAGCTGCCCCATGCCGGCAAGTTCGCCCTCAAGATCTTTGTCAAGAAGAGGCAGGAACCAGGAAACTACATCTTTGTCTTTAATTACCTCCTATGCTGTGCCAACACCAAGGTGAACTGGCCCATGTTCCCTGAGAGCTTTGGCAACTGGGGGCAGGACAATGAGCTGCTGGAGCCTCTGTCGGGTGTGCTTCCTGCCAACCGGAACATCCCATTCAAATTGAAGCTGCATGGTATTGCCAAAGTCCTGGTAAAGGGGCAGGACACATGGCCCCTGACCCTGAACCACGAGGGCTACTGGGAGGGCAGCTGCAGCACAGCTGGCTGCCAGGAAGTCTATGTCATGGTGCTGGAGAATGCCAACCACAACTTCTACTCCTACATCCTGAAATACAAAGTGAATGCCCAGTGAGGCCTGTGCCCCGGTCTTACCCTCCCAAAGGGCCAAGCCAGACCTCCCCAGGGAGGGCTCAAGGGAAGTGCAGGGAGCCCTGGACGCCACTGAGTCTGCATGAAATCCCTTCTAGGCCTCTGCCTCAGTGTCCCTCCTCTGAAACAGGAGCTGTGATCTTTGTGTTCCGAAGGCTTCACTCAGGTGTGGCTGTGACTGAGGGGACAGAAGCAGTGGCTCTTTAGAAGAAAAAGGTGCTATGTAAATCTAAGGTATTGTAAACTGTACACCTGCATCCAGATGCCCCTTCTCGTGTTAGTGCTGCTGTTGTTGTTGTTGTTGTAGGGCTGATGTGGGAAAGCAGGGATATTGCCCAGGTTGACAGCTTTTCACATGATGCTTAGAGAATTCTCTTCCGTGCCCAAGGGGACATGATTTGCAAGGCTGAGTTGTCCTTGAATCACAGAGCCCCTTTCAAGCAACATCACCGTGCTTCTCGACAGCTCCGGGCCCCCAGGGAATCTTGGACTATCTTCTCCTCCCAGACCCGATCATCTTCCGCATCCTGCTGCTTCTTCATTAGCTACTTCTTGTTCTTCAAGAGCCTAGTAAAAGGGTGTGGTGAGGAATCTAGCTGACCCACAACTGGCTGGAAGCTGATCATCTCCATCGTCCCTAAGTATAGTCAGGAATGTGACAACCAGAAAGTTGTGAGGAGACTCCAAAGCAAAGAGCAGCCCATGCCCGCTGTGGCTGTGCAGGTGGGAGGGACACTGTCGGCAGAGCTGCAGCCTGTGTCTGAGGATGTAAGACCTCCAGCTCTGCTCTGATAGGAGTGCACAGGGTAGTTAGTTCAGTCTAAGGCCTGGAGTGCCCTCCAGGCCCTCGCAGAGCCTGGGTCTCAGGCCCCTGCCCCGCCTCCACAGGAAGCCTCCAGAGGCTGGCCAGGCCCTTGAGGAGCCTTGCGGATAGCCGTGAATAAGGACCTGGCTGCAGATCAGGTGAGTAGTGCAGTGCAGCAATGCCGAGGAGACTCACACCTTGACAGGGCTCTGCCTGCCACCAGCGTCTCTACCAGCAAAGCCAGGGCTGGGAAGACTTCCAGCTGCACGGGAGCAGCTTTTGTGCCTGTCTCAGAGCAAACGTCCCATCCCATCTCCTTTCCTCCCTTCTCTGAGAAGACACCCCCCTCCAGTCTCACCTTGCATGGGGACAGCTCAGGGCCCCTTGCTTGCTCAGGCCAGACTGAGAGGCCTCGGCTGCCCAGCTGGCCCTCAGCAGCGCCTCAGGCTGCCGTTGCCATGACAACGGAGGAAAGGCTGGCTTCAACAAGGGCACATGAGAGGGAAAGGCGAGAGAGGCCCCACATGGCTCCTGCAGAACCATCCTGGCACACAGACACACTCCCTCCCGAACTCCTGGATTCTCCAGCTCCATGGCCCCTGGCTGTCTCAGTGCCCCCCACCCCTGAGAGCCAGCACTACCTGGTACCTCTCCCCACTGCCCCTCCTCAGGCCTCCAGGCTCAGCCACAGCCAGGGCCAGCTGGGACCCTCACAGCTTCCTCCGTGGCATTCACCCTCACATCCCTGTATCCAACAAATGTCCATGGGGTGCTTTGGTAAGTGCCAGATGCTTGGGCTACAGAGGTGAACAAAGTGGGCCTGGCCATCCAGAGCACAGGGTGAGGAAACTGCCAGGTGGCAGCAGCCTCCCCTGCCTGGGTCCTGACTGAAGATCCAGGCTCCGGACACTTCTGTTCATTATCCCACGGGATCCCTCACCTAAAAGTCCCCACTGCCACCCAGCAGAGTGGCCTAGCCCAGAGCCAGCTCACAAAGGTGCCCATCATCCAACAGACCGGGGGCATCGAGCACAAGGGGTGTCGCCCCTGGGGGGCTGAACTGTCCTGGGCTGGTCCTGCGCCCTCTGCAGTCTCTGCCACCGAGGCCACCCAGCCAGCCTCGTGTCACTCACACCTGAAAAATGCACAAAGGCCCCAGAGGCATAACAGCTATGCACCACCACAGGGAAACAAGGGGAGTTTTACACCCTGAAAACAGCCTTCTTGCACACCTCTGATTTTATGGGCTGAAAGGAATGTGTTTGTTTCATCAAAATAATAAGTGCCTTGGATGACGCATGTCACTCACTGGACCCCGCGCTGGCTGCCTCGCCTAGTCCTGCTGGAGACCCCATACCTTTTCGATATGTAATATAATTAATCAGTACATCCTGGAGCATACAGAGAATGCCACCCAGCGAAATAGGAGCTGTCCCCAGCACCAGAGAGGGAGGCCCCGCCTCTCAAAGCACCGCAGGGCATCAGCAAGCCCCTCCCTCTCATTTAACCAGGCACCCGCTTTGTAAAGACAGCTGTAGGCGCAGTCAGAAAATCACCTGCATTTCTTTCCACTGAAGTAAAAATACATGAAATGAAATCTAATCTTCATGAATTTTTACACGCATGCTGCTCAGGGTAGACATTCGGAGTTGCATTTTGAAGGCTTTTCTTCAAATCCCCATCTTTGTTTCCCGGGCGACGAGTCCCAGTCGCCGGCGGAATGGCACGGGCGCCCCCAGGTGTCCGAAGTGCGGAGCTGCCGGCTCTGTACGCCGCGAGGCCGCTCTATCACCGGGCTTTTTATGCAGAACTTGAAAATGCTGTGGAAATGTTTATGTTAAAATCACTAGGTGCTTTCTCGTGGCTTCTCAGCGCTTCCTCATGGGTACACGGAGGACATCTTTGTCACGCACAAGCTGTGAGGGCATCCTGGGGGCAACCTGTTGTGTTGAAAAGACAAGGGATGTGATGGGACGGTTTTGCCTGGAAATCACTTCTTGAAACAGAAGCACTGGACATAGGACTGGATGGCACAGCTGTGACTACACTCATTACTATACCAATGAAGGATTGGAACCGATCAAACTCAGAGGGTATCTGCTTGCAATTCTCAGGATGGCAGCCCCCAGGCCACAGGGCAGAAGGGAACCGAGGGCGGAGGAGCGGTGGGCAGAGGCACTACCACCATGACTGCAGTTCCCTTCTCTCCAGCTTGTTTCAGAAGTGCCACCAGCTCAGCTGGACTCCATTTTCAATCCGATTATGATCATTGTGAGTTCCCCATATGTTACATTGTCCTACCAGGACAGCCTCCTCCCTGCCTGCTGAGATTAAAAGGAAATAAATAGAGTAACTGAAGCATGAAGGATTTCGGCTAGACATAAAGAACTATTTCCTGTTGTTAAGCAGGAGGGACGAGTTGCCAAGAAAGTTTGTGAAATCCTCTTCTCAAAGGACTTGAAAAGGAGAAAAGTTTTCCCAGTGGTCTGAGGTTTTAGATGCCATGTTCACTAGAAGGAGTGGGTTTTCTCTTCTCGAAAGCAATTAATTCCTGAGATATCCTGGTCTGTCTGCAGCAAACAGAGAGTTAACAGCATCACTACATCATGTGCTATTGGCAAAATTTTCAAAGATGGTGTGCCTCTATAGCCCACCTCGGTTTATCTTAGGTCTATAATTTCTTTTCATTTGGAGTAAGTAGTCAGCAATTGAAAGAGGTGATTACTTCTCATAATGTGTGCATTGAGTTGTGTGGGCCGGTGGCTGTTGAGTATGCTTTCCCCACGTTGTTGCTGGTGTTGTTTTTCAATAAAATTTATATTCATTTTTATCCAACAATGTAATTATTGATTCATTCTTATCATGGATCTCACAAGGTGGGGAGTGGAGAGAAACAGGAAAAACACTTTCATGTTCAAAGGAAGCCCTAGAAAAAAATCAATGTCCCAGCCAGTTGAATGTGACGGTGAGATGCAAATGGAATGTCGGGCAAATAGCTATTTCACATTAAAGAAAACATAATTAGGTTAGCTTCAGCCACTCTATGGCTCACATGCCTTTGAAGAACATGAAGGCACTGTTTCTTTCATTGAATCTTGTTTAACTTGAAAATTTTAAAGTCAATCCTAATTTATTTTTATAGTGGGAGAAAAAAAATTTACCAAAAATGCCTATCAGCCTACTTTTCTTTTATTTTGAATGTATATAAATATGTATTTCTTGATATTCATATACATGCAGAAACTTTCCAGGGGTCACCTAAGCAGATTATTCATAAATTAGATATTTAGAGAAATACAGAAAATGAAAAATCCAGACATTTCTGAGAAGCTGCTGTAACCATGGAGACCATTCTCGTAGCTGTAGTGTGAAGGACAAAAAGAACTTGTGCTCCCAAATCTGGCTTCGTCATGTCTCTCGCTGCTAGATCCACAAAAACGAGGCCCAGCATGCTTCTCCTTAGGAAGGAGACCTGATAGCATATTAAGAGGAAGTCAGAAGAAACAGTCTTCCGCACAAAAGAAGGAGTAACTCTTGAGTTATTAGAACAGTCTGAAAATACCATCCCCAAAGCTGGAGTGGATGACCTCCAACGTCCCTTCCAGTCCGGAGAGTTTGTGATGCCGTGTCTCTGTGAACAGATGCTGGCAGGCAGTGGGCCTGGGGTTGTCAGTTACAGAACATCTGAAGGGCCCTGCTGTGTTAAGAGCCTGCCCCTGGAGCCCCTGGCAGACTGCACTGCTGGCTCCTCTCTTGCCTGAGGGCAAGGGGCTGGAGAAAGCCCAGCAGAGGGACCAAAGGGGAAGAACAGCCTCTGACAGGATGTTGCTTCTGTCTGATTTTGCAAGCAGAACTAAAGGAAACTGAAAGTTAACTGGGATGTCCTCTTTGGGACATCTCAGGCATCTCCGAGTCAAAAGATGCTAAACTGGAGTTACTTCTCTCCCTCAAATTACTCCCAACTCCTCCTGGGTCCCCAGTTCAGTAAATGCATCCCTATCCAACCAGATAACTAAGTTAGACTCGTGGCAGTTAATGGTGATGAAACCCAGTCCCTTCTGGATGTGTCCCACCTCCCACTGCTCTCCCAACTCCACCTTCTCTCCTTTCCCACGACCCGCTATAGCCCAGGTCCTCATCATCTCAGCTATACTGTCTGTGTCTTATACTTTCTATGGGGAGATGAAGCCTCTCGGCCCTATTACTGTCCACACTGGCCTCCCATTCATATATTCTTATCACACCAGGATGATTGGGTTATTAAGACAAGGTTTCCAAGAAATCCTACCAGAAGAAGCTCACCATCTCTGGAAAGACATAATTGGTATTAGGTACTAGTGGGAAAGGTAGGTCTTCAAACAAAAACTGGTTTTTATAGGGAATCGGGAAGAAGCCCTGTCTCCTCCTTTTTCTCTAAAGAAACAAGATGCCAAGGCCACCCAGTCAGCCTCGTGTCACTCACACCTGAAAAACGCACAAAGGCTCCAGAGGCATAATAGCTATGCACTACCGCAGGGAAACAAGGGGCATTTTACACCCTGAAAACAGCCTTTTTGCACATCTTTGATTTTACGGGCTGAAAGAAATGTGTTGTGTTTCATCAAAATAATAAGCACCTTCGATGATGCATGTCACTCGCCGGACCCCATACTGGCTGCCTCGGCCTACTCCACTACTGGGTGAGGGTATGCAGGGTAGCTCTTCGTACCACAGCCAGGCGGGGGACTCAACAGGGTGCAGGAGTGGAGCCCCACCTGCAGGTAAACAAGCTCCATCTCAAAGCCAGACTCTCCACGTCCATGGCTTCCAGTTTATTTCCCTCCTGTCCTCCTGCACCAACAGCAGCACAGATCATATGTTCAGGTGGGCAGTTGTATTCCCAGGAAAACAGATGCTGAGACACAGTAGGAATGCAAACAGTGTGCTGGAGGCAATACCTGTGGAAGGCAAAAGGGAGGGGGGAAGCAGGAGGAGGCAGACAGAAGCTCAGACAATGGTGCAAGTCTGACCAAGTCCCAGCCAACCCAACAGGGAGTTCCAAAACAAAGATTTTTATTAGAGGTATCTGGAGCTGTACAGAAATGGCAAGCCCTAGAGAAACCATCATGCTCAGTCATTTGCAGGGGCTGCCTGGCAAGAGTTTGGCCTCAGTTCAAAAGCTCAGGCAGACCCTGAAGGTGCTAACAGCCGGAGACTCTCCGCTACCTACACTCCTTGCAGAGAATCAGCAACTTCTTCCAGAAGGGAGACCTGTGCAGCACACACAAGTTAACTTGCCTGTGCTATAGAGGGTTCAGGAAAGACTGAGTGAGGGTTCTATGTGTGGAGGGAGCACACCCAAAGCCCTCTGGGATCCAGCAGTCACTGAAGGGGCTTCACAAGATGGTTTGTGGAAGGGACAGGGGCTTCTACATAGGATAAACATGTACTCCAAGGGCCACCTGCAAGGTGCTGTGGACTAATTTGATGAAAGGCAGCTTCTTTCTTATTTCTCCTTCTCTCCCTCCTGCCCCTGCCATCCAGGAAAACCTCAACACAACAGCCAAGAGGATCGTTCCACGCTGCACTCTTACTTAAAACCGACCAATGGTTCCCCATTGCTCAGGGATGAGACTAGACCCTCACTCTGGCCTCATACTGCTTTCTTCACTTTGTCTCCTATGACTCTCCCTGAGAGCCCCTTAGAATCATCAACCGTGTGACACCAGGCAGGCCATGTACCTCCCACCAGCGTGCTTTATACGTGCTGTCCCTTCTAGCCAGGACACCTTTTCCTGCCTGAGGAAGCCCTGCCTGGCCTTCGTGGATCAGGCCAGCCCACCACTCTGTCAGACCTTCCTAGTCCTCCCACTGCCCAAGCCATGGGGAATTATCTGCCCATCTTCCATGTTCATGTCACACTTTGTTACTCATTGTTAAGCCAGAACCTTCTACAAGATTCTGGGATTGAGGAAATACTTGGAGGTTCTGCCCCTTGGATGTGAATTCCTTGAATACACATGCTTTGGTTCTGCCCCTTGGCACACAGTAGGTGCTTGTAAATGCTTGGCAAGTTTCACTGGGAAAACTAAGAGAGGTTAGGAAGACAGGGCCAGGGAAGTACTATGGCCCAGCAGTCCATAACCATCCACTGAGCATTTGTCAACGCATGTTCCCATTTCACCAGGGCTGGCCCGTGTGCTTTTTGCCCGACTCTGGATGCCACATCCTGGACACTGAGGAAGTAAACTCAAGATTCTCTCAGAAGAGGGCCACATCCTGGGGAGGGCTGGGAATGTGGGGTGGAGTAACCACCCTAGAGGAGGCTGAGGATGCAGCTAATGGTGGTCTTCAAAGCAAGAGGCCCTTTACCAAGTCCAATATCTAAAAGAGGACACATACTGACTATTTGGAAGATAGAACAAATCCTGAAAGTAGGACTTGGTCTTGACTAGACAAGGATGTAAAGGTGGGTAGCGGAGGGTGGTCAGGGATTCTTTGGCTGTGAACAGTTTTAATGGAATTTTCTTTCCTTTATCTAGATTTTTTCCTGCTCCAAATTTCCCCCATGGCCCTGTTTGAAGATTATATCACCTAAGCTTGATGCTCCTGTTTAACCCAAAGTGACATAAACATTTAGCTGAGGGCACCTGCTGATCCCACTCCCACCCACCCAAACAGAGACCAACAAACAATGGGAAAGCTTCTAAAGCCCCAGAAGAACCTGTTTTCTCGGGAAAGAGTTGCAAAATGGCAAATACAGCTATTTAGGGTCTAAAGGCATAAACATTTTCTACAGCAAAGCCTAAGTATGTGGGACTGTCTTGAAGCCCATTGATATACTGGAAACTAATGCTCCAGGGAACACTCGAACTCGTGGTTTCTTTGAGCACAGTTATCCTCAAGGCTGGTCCTCTGAAGAGGAGCCCCTGCAGGACGAGGTATAAAAAAGACAAAGAACCACGAAGTGCTTGGTGTATCCAGTGGCAACGCCAAGCCATGAAGGTTTGAGAATGAGAAGGCCACCTAGACAGGGCCCACCAAGAGATTCTCTCTCTCCAATTAAACCAGCACTCTGGACGTTTAGTCATCATTGCCTGGGGTACTGGGTTTAGACAGATTCTGAGGCCAAATTTGGGCTCAGTAGAAAAGAGGGTCATGACTAGCTAGTGATCCACAGACAATGAATTGAAGGGTAAGGTGTGTCATGTATTTGCCAATCCCATCTTAAATGTAGCCAAATCAGGGCTCAGACCAAAATAATGAAGGAGACTGTTCAGTCCGTTCTCACACTGCTAATAAAGACATACCAAAGACTGGGTAATTTATAAAGGAAAAACGTTTAATTGACTCACAGTTCAGCATGGTTGGGGAGGCCTCAGGACACTTACAATCATGGCAGAAGGGGAAGTAAACACATACTTCTTCTCATGGCAGCAGCAAGGAAAAGTGCTGAGCAAAAGGGGGAAAAGCCCCCTATAAAACCATCAGATCTTGTGAGAACTCACTCACTATCATGAGAACAGCATGAGGGTAACCACCTCCATGATTAAATTACCTCCCACTGGGTCCCTTCCATGACACGTGGAGATTATGGAAACTACAATTCCAGATGACATTTGGTTGGGGACACAGCCAAACCATATCAGAGGCTATTCAGACCAGTGGGGAGCACTGGCTTTCCATAAGCTAGCCCATGGACTGACAACCAGTCAGCTTTCAAACCAAAGGTCTCAGGATGTGCTGGGGGCCTCCTGACCTCCCCTGAGCTCCAGGATTCCACTCAATATGCATGCCACCCAGTTCAGAGGACACAAATGCATACAGGCATATCAGCTCCAGGGAGAAGGAGCTCAGGCTGAGTGTGTTTGCTATTTTATCTCCATGATTAAACAGTGCCTTGCATTTAGAATAAGTGATCAGTAAATTTTTGAAGTGAACATTGTCTTGTCATTTCAAAAACAAAATGATAGATCTCTGGGTTGTTTACATGGCTGTTGACCAAAACAGCTGTTGAGTTACAACATCCTAAATAGTCATTTCCTTCTTTTGCTCAACTAGGAAAGCATATGCACAGCAGTGTGCTCCGTTGCCCCTGTGGGAAATGTATATTTACAGAAAGAGAAAAATTGCCACCTGACTGGGAGTGCTCATGGTGTTTGCCTCTGGGAAACAATCAGGGCATGGGCAACCAATCGATGGGAGGAGTGGTGTTCTTCTCGAGGGAATCCACCCGCCCTGAGCATGTGCCGAGATTGCTTTGTTTCTAGCAGGGGGAACGGCTGACTGCCTCTGTGACACAAGGAATCAGCCATCATTTCGCCCTGGCTGTGCAGGGACCAAGGCAGTGACGTCCTCCTTTATGGTGGCAGGGGTAGCTATGGAGAGGCTGGTGGCATGAGGGCAGAGGGGCAGCCACAACTGTGAGTACACAAGAACAGCTGGGCTGCATGACTGATGAACTGCAGATATTAGGAGTGGGGAGCCCCTGGCAGCTCCCATCTGGGGAAAGGATAGTGGTGAGGAAAAACGAGGAAGCATTTACTTAAAACAAAATGACGGCGGGATGACAGATTGCCTAGTGAACACTTTGCTCATATTTATATTTGTATTTGAATGTATATGAACACCAAGGAGATCTGGAAATTAACATCCACCATTTTATTATATTTAAAAAGTTAAATGAAGCCAAGATACTGGCAGCACTTGAAGGCTGTCTCCTCCTATGCCCTTTGGGATAGCCCCACCCTAGGGACTGGGCAAGCGTGGGCACCATGAACCTTTTGGTATTCATTTCATGAGTATCAGATCCCCTTCTCCATCTCCCAGGAGCCACACAGTGGAGAGAACACGTTAACCTGATTGTGGGAGGGCATCCACTCTGGCAGTAAAAGCTTCACTTGACATTTTTAAAGCTCAACAAGAGTGTTAAAGTCTATCTTTAAAAGAAGAAAATGGGCTTCTTTCTGGGAAGATGGCCTTTTAGCCACTGGTCCCCTGTTTGACTGAAATCTGTCTTGTGTGGTCAGGGGCCATTAATGTATGATTGAAGCCTTGAGTTTTCCTCTATACACATTGATTTCACTTGGAGAAGCTCTGTGAACCCCTCCTCCTCCTCAGTGTTGGCTGTCATGAGGATGGGGAGGCCTGTGGCTCAGCCCCTGTTTGACAGCTGGTAGGAGAGTGTGCCAGCTAAGAGCACACTCCTGGAGCTGACTGCCTGATTCCTAACCCCAGCTCTGCCCCCTCCCAACTGATTTGTGCAAGTTACTGAACCTCCCTGTTTTTGTTTCCTCATCAGTAAAATAGGGATACTCATAGCACCTACTGTGTACACTTCTTATGGGGATTAAATGAGCTAACATATGGTACAATAACTAGAAAAGTCCCTGGCACATGGTAAATACTCAGTAACTTTTGGCTACCATCATGACACATCAGTCATTGTCAGCATGATGAAGATGACACTGATGTGCTGCTCCCTAAGGAATCCAAAAGCCTCAAGCCCCTCATAAAATTGTAGCAATCACTGATTTCAATGCAGAAATCCCATATCCAATATGCAAACACCCAATCTTTCCTAGAATCCTTCCAGGGACCAGGAGTTCTCCACTCCATGAGGCAGCCGTCCATTACTGGACACCTATGTTAAGGCCTTACCTATACAAATCTGCCTTAAATTAGGGCAGCTGAGCCAACCTACCCACTAGGCTCAGTGAGTTGTCTATTATATGCTGGGACAACCATGTAGTGGGAGCCCCAAGTCACCAGTACAAAGCCTGGCTCTAGTCTGAGGGTTCCGGGGACTGGGTAGGAGCAACTGCAATATACTCAGACAAGGAAGGGAGCCCAAAGAGCAGACAAAAAGAAAAAGAAAACCTCCCACTTGAGACAGCTGTAAATCAACATATGAAACCACATGAAGAAAACTAATGGTTAAAAAATTAATGAATGTTTTTTCAAAAATACAATCTGCATACTGAATGGTGAGACCACCTCAAACCCTGATGTTACTTAACTCCGCAAACCTGGCTGTCTGACTTTGGTCCTCAAAGCAAAAACTGGAGGGTATCACTCTGAGAAAACAGATCAACCCAAGAAAAAAGGCTTACAGGTACCATCAGTAACCACCACCCCAGTGAAAAGACCAGCACCCCATTTTCCCATCTTTGGGAAGCCAGTCAGTCAATTCTTCCATACACACACACACACACACACACACACACACACACACACACCACAGTTTGCAGATGGCATTTGTGGTTGTTTGAAAAAATGTCCACGAATTCTTTGGTGCTCTTACATTCAAAAGGTAGAGCCTAATTCCCATGCTCTTAAGTGGAGGCCATACTTAGTGATTCTCTGCTGACAAATAGAATGTGGCAGAAATGAATGATGTTGTGTGACACTCAAGAGTAGGATATAAAAGGCATTAGAGCCTCCTCCTTATTCTCCCCGGATCACTTGCTCTCAGCAAATCCAGCTGCTATGTTGTAAAGATGCTCAAGCAGCCTCCGGAGAGGCCCACATTGTGAGGAACTGAGTCCTCCTGCCAACAGCCATGTGACTGAGCTATCTTGGAAGCAGCTCCTGTGAGGATTTTTGCGGCCCTGGCCAGCTTCGTGACTGGAACCTCATGAAAGACCCAGAGCCAGAACCACCCACTTTAGCCATTCCTAAATTCCTGACCCCAAAAAATTGTGAGGTCATAAAAAACTTATTATTCGAAGCTGCTAAATTTGGGGATAATTTGTTACACAGCCATAGATAGCTAATAGAGCATTTTAATATCTCACTCTGTGTTTTTTTGGTTTTTTTTTTTTTTT
>NW_012118043.1:12248614-12252274 GCF_000951035.1 Colobus angolensis palliatus
TTTTTTTTTTTTTTTTTTTTTTTGAGACAGGGGCAGGCTATGGCTCTCTTGCCTAGGCGGAGTGTAGTGGCATGATCTCAGCTCACTGACACCTCCGCCTCCCAGGCCTAAGCCACCTTCCCACCTCAGCCTCCCAAGTAGCTGGAACTATAGGCATGTACCACCACACCTGACTAATGTTTTTTTTGTGTGTGTGGGAGGGGTTTTTTGTTTGTCTGTTTTTGTTTTTGTTTTTTTGCAGAGATGGTGTCTCACTCTGTTGCCTACGCTGGTCTCGAACTACTGAGCTCAAGCACTTTGCCCACTTCGGCCTCCTAAAGTGCTGGGATTATAGGCATGAGCCATTGTGCCTGTCCTGTATCTCAATATTAAAAAGGACTTTGAGAGGACCTCCAAAGATCCCCAGACCTGAGGAAAATGTCTGACCTACAGGAGCTCCACAAAGAGAACGATAACACCAGCAAACACTGTCACTGTGCCTACTTCGTGCCAGAATCCGCTGAGAATTAAATTATTAAAGACATAATCCAATGAATTTCCCAGGATTGTGAGACACTCAGAGCAGTGAATGAAAACAGACCCACTCTAAGGCTTGTGATTACGAATTTCAGATCACTAGAGACAAGCAGGTCCTCCAGAGAAGAAATAAAGCAAGTAACTTGCAACAGATCAGGAATCAGAATGACTTCACACTAGCAATGCTGGAAGTGAGGAAATAGTGGCGCCATACCTTCAACATTCTGCAGAATAATTTCCAACCTAGAGTTCTATCCTCAGTTAAAATCTCAATCAAGGGTGAGAGTAGAATAAGAACATTTAGAAACATTCAAGATCTCAGAGAAAATCTGCCTCTCATGAGCCATTTCTCTGGTGGAGTGCTCCACCCAGTGAGGGACAGAGACCAAGAAAGAGGTCTCCTTGGAACCAGGAAGCTCCTTCACACAGAAGAGACAAAGGGAATTCCTAAGAGGATAGTAATAGGATGTGTCTGGAGAACAGCTGTGCAGTGAACAGGATGAACACAGTCCAGACAGGAGCAGGGCAGGCCCGTCCAGGAGGCATGTCATAGGGAAAAATAAAATGGGACTGATAAAGTGGTTACCTGATGTAGTTGACATTATTGAGGGAATTGTATAGTGCCATTAAGGACTTTAGAGGACCATTTGGTGAAAGGTATGCAGGAAACTAAGCAAATGCAAGCTCCACGGGGAAAAATTGTACAAAGAAAGTAAATGTAATTGTAGTGTACTAAATGTTGACATTTACATGGCCATAATAATGTAAATGCCAAGTATTGATGTCTTAGGCACTGTGTTTGGACGTCTGAGAGCCATTCCAGCCCCATTCTCCCCTTCCCATCTTCTACTCTAGAGTGAGCAAATTCCTGCTTTCTCTTAATAATGCTTGGTAGATTTTTGTGGAGTCTTGCATATCTTTTGTTAGATATGTTTCTGGGTATTTGCAGGTGTATTTTTGATAAATGTGGTAAATGGTATAAATTTTTAAGTTCATTTTCTAATTGCTTATTTCTAATGAGTAGAAATAGAACTATTGTCATGCATTGACCTAGTATCCAATTATCTTACTAAATTTACTAATTAATTCTAATCATTCATAGGGAGGTCCTTTTGGATTTTCTGCACACAGAATCATGTTGCCTGTGAATAATTATTTTTTTCAACTTTTGTCTTAGGTTAAGAGGTATATGTATAGGTTTGTTATGTAGGTAAATTGAATGTCATGATGGTTTGGTGTACAGATTATTTTGTCACCCATGTGATAAGCATAGTACCCAACAGGTATTTCGATCCTCACTCTCCTCCCACCCTCCATCCTCAAGTAGGCCCCAATGTCTGTTGTTGCTTTCTTTGTGCTCGGTCTTTAGCTCCCACATATAAGTGATAACATGTGATATTTGGTTTTCTGTTCCTATGTTAGTTCACTTAGGATAATAGCCTCCAGCTCCATCCATGTTTCTGAAAAGACATGATTTGCTGCTTTCTTATGGCTTCATAGTATTCCGTGGTGTATATGCACCACATTTTCTTTATTCAGTCTACCATTGATGAGTATTTAGGTTGATTCTATGTCTTTGCTATTGTGAATAGTGCTATAATGAACATATGCACGCATGTGTCTTTATGGTAGAACAGTTAATATCCCTTTGGCGACATACCCAACAATGACATTGCTGGGTCGAATGGTATTTCTCTTTTAAGTTCTTTGAGAAATCATCAAATTGCTTTCCATAATGGCTGAAATAATTTACATTCCCACCAGCAGTGTGTAAGCATTCCCTTTCCTCCACATCCTTGCCAATATCTGTTATTTTCTGACGTTTTAATAATAGCCAATCTGACTGGTATGAGGTGATGAATAAGTATTTTTTTCTTCTCTGTCATTCTACCTTTTATTTCTTTTCCTGATCTGATTGTGCTGGGTAGAAGTAATGATGGTAGTAGGTATTATTTTCTTGTTCCCAATCTCAGGGTGAAAGTGCTCAATGTTTCGCTATTCCAGATGATGTTAAACAAAACTTGCATGCTTGGAATAAACTCAGCTTGGTCGTAATAGATTATTCTTTTTATATATCGCTTCTTATAAATAATTTGATTTGTTCATAATTTGTTTAGGGTTTTAACATCTATATTCATAAGAGAGTCTGTAATTTTCTTGTTTTGAAATGTCTTTGTCAGATTGGTTTCAAGGTTATGCTGGTATTATAAAATGAGAAGAGAATCATTTCCCCTTTTGTCATTCTCTGAAAGAGTTTTTTGTGTAGGCTTATTTCTTCCTTAAATATTTGGAAACATTTACTGGTGAAGCCAACTGAGCCTGATATTTTTGTTGTAGGAAGTTTTTCAATTAAGGATCAGTTTTAAAATTATATATGACTCTTCAGATTTTCTATTTCTTCTTGTGTCCATTTTGGTATGATGAGTTTTTAAAAGAATGTATCCATTGTGCTTAAATGTTTACAGTTGTTGCCAAAGAGTTGTTTATGCCTTTTTGTTAGTGTCTGTAAGATCTGCACTTGTTTGCTTTTTATTATTTTTATTCCTGATATTTGTAATTTGTATCCTTACTTTTTTCTCGATAAATCCAGTCAGAGGTTCAGTCAATCTTATTAGTCTTTTTAAAGAACTAACTTTTGATTTTGTTGCTTTCTCTATTGTACATTCATTTTCTAATTTATTAATTGCTACTCTTCATAGCTCCCTTCCTTCTATTTTCTTGAGGTTTAATTTGCTCTTTCTTACCTAACACTCTTAAAATAAGTATTTAGGTCATTTATTTTCTCAATGCTTTTTTTTTCTAAAATATAAATTTAAAGTTACCAGTTTCCCTGCGAGCACTTCAATTGCACACCAAGAGTGTGATCATTTCATGATCATTCAGTTCAAAATATTCTCTACTCTCAATTGTGATTTCTTTCACCCAAGTGTATTTACAAATGTATTGCCTAATTTCCAAACACTTAGGTATTTTTTAAAATACCATCTAAAATTTATTTCTAGTTTAATTCTACTTGGTCAAGGATTATATTATTTTAATCATTTGAATTTGTTGAGCATTTCTTTGTGTCTCAACATATGTTTAATATTAGTTTTATTTTTATTTATTTATTTATTTATTTATTTATTTATTTATGTATTTATG
>NW_012118043.1:12252673-12254477 GCF_000951035.1 Colobus angolensis palliatus
GCTAGTTTTTTTGTATTTTTTAGTAGAGACGGGGTTTCACCGTGTTAGCCAGGATGGTCTCGATCTCCTGACCTCATGGTCCGCCCGTCTCGGCCTCCCAAAGTGCTGGGATTACAGGCTTGAGCCACTGCGCCCGGCCAATCTCTTACATCTTTACTTAGGTTTACTGAGAGAGATGTATTAAAAACATCCACTGCCTTTTTTTTTTTATAGGGGGTCCATTCCAAGATGGCTGAATAGGAGCAGCCCTGGTCTGTAGCTCCCAGCATGATCTACGGAGAAGTCAGGTGATTTCTATATTTCCAACTGAGCTCTGAAGAGAGCAGTAGTTCTCCCAGTACGGTGTTTGAGCTCTGAGAATGGACAGACTGCTTCCTGAAGTCGGTCCCTGACCCCTGTGTAGCCTAACTGAGAGACACCTCCCAGTAGGGGCTGACAGACACCTCATACAGGCAGGTGTCCCTCTGGGATGAAGCTTCCAGAGGAAGGATAAGGCAGCAATATTTGCTGTTCTGCAACCTCTGCTGGTGATACCCAGGCAAACAGGGTCTAGAGTGGACCTCCAACAAACTCCAACAGACCTGCAGCTGAGAGACCTGACTGTTAAAAGGAAAACTAACAAACAGGAAGGAATAGCATCAGCATCAACAAAAAGGACATCCACACCAAAATCCCATCTGTAGGTCACCAACATCAAAGACCAAAGGTAGATAAAACCACAAAGATAGGGAGAAACCAGAGCAGAAAAGCTGAAAATTCTAAAAACTAGAGCACCTCTTCTCCTCCAAAGGATCACAGCTCCTTGCCAACAATGGAACAAAGCTGGATGGAGGATGACTTTGACAAGTTAACCGAAGTAGGCTTCAGAAGGTCGGTAATAACAAACTTCTCCAAGCTAAAGGAGGATGTTCTAACCCATCGCAAGGAAGCTAAAAATCTTGAAAAAAGGTTAGATGAATGGCTAATTAGAATAAACAGTGTAGAGAAGACCTTAAATGACCTGATGGAGCTGAAAACCATGGCACAAGAACTTCATGATGCATGCACAAGCTTCAATAGCCAATTTGATCAAGTGGAAGAAAGGATATCAGTGATTGAAGATCAAAATAATGAAATAAAGCAAGAAGATAAGATTAGAGAAAAAAGAGTAAAAAGAAATAAACAAAGCCTCCAAGAAATATGGGACTATGTGAAAATACCAAATCTACGTTTGCTTGGTGTACCTGAAAGTGACAGGGAGAATGGAACCAAGTTGGAAAACACTCTTCAGGATATTATACAGGAGAACTTCCCCAACCTAGCAAGGCAGGCCAACATTCAAATTCAGGAAATACAGAGAACACCACAAAGATACTCCTTGAGAAGAACAACCACCAGACCAATAATTGTCAGATTCACCAAGGTTGAAATGAAGGAAAAAATGTTAAGGGCAGCCAGAGAGAAAGGTCGGGTTACCCACAAAGGGAAGCCCATCAGACTAACAGCAGATCCCTCAGCAGAAACCCCACAAGCCAGAAGACAGTGGGGGCCAATATTCAACATTCTTAAAGAAAAGAATTTTCAACCCAGAATTTCATATCCAGCCAAACTAAGCTTCCTAAGTGAAGGATAAATAAAATCCTTTACAGACAAGCAAATGCTGAGAGATTTTGTCACTACCAGGTCTGCCTTATAAGAGCTCCTGAAGGAAGCACTAAACATGGAAAGGAACAGCCACTGCAAAAGCATGCCAAATTGTAAAGACCATTGATGTTATGAAGAAACTGCATCAACAGGCAAAATAACCAGCTAACATTATAATGAC
>NW_012118043.1:12255208-12255918 GCF_000951035.1 Colobus angolensis palliatus
CTAATAGACATCTACAGAACTCTCCACCCCAAATCAACAGAATATACATTCTTCTCAGCACTACATCACACTTGTTCTAAAATTGACAACATAATTGGAAGTAGAACAGAAATCACAACAAACTGTCTCTCAGACCACAGTGCAATCAAATTAGAACTCAGGATTAAGGAACTCACTCAAAACCACACAACTACACGGAAACTGAACAACCTGCTCCTGAATGACTACTGGGTAAATAACAAAATGAAGGCAGAAATAAAAATGTTCTTTGAAACCAATAAGAACAAAGACACAACGTACCAGAATATCTGGGACACATTTAAAGCAGTGTGTAGAGGGAAATTTATAACACTAAATGCCCACAAGAGAAAGCAGGAAAGATCTAAAATCAACACCCTAACATCACAATTAAAAGAACTAGAGAAGCAAGAGCAAATGCATTCAAAAGCTAGCAGAAGGCAAGAAATAACTAAGATCAGAGCAAAACTGAAGGAGATAAAGACACAAAAAACCCTTCAAAAAATCAATGAATCCAGGAGCTCGTTTTTTGAAAAGATCAACAAAATTGATAGACCACTAGCAAGACTAATAAAGAAGAAAAGAGAGAGGAATCAAATAGACGCAATAAAAAATGGTAAGAGGGATATCAACACTGATCCCACAGAAGTACAAACTACCATCAGAGAATACTATAAAGACCTCTATGCAAA
>NW_012118043.1:12256742-12257798 GCF_000951035.1 Colobus angolensis palliatus
TCAACCCAAAAACTCCTTAAGCTGATAAGCAACTTCAGCAAAGTCTCAGGATACAAAATCAATGTGCAAAAATCACAAGCATTACTAGGCTGGGCGTGGTGGCTCATGCTGGTAATCTCAGCACTTTGGGAGGCCGAGGTGGGCAAATCACCTGAGGTCAGGGGTTTGAGACCAGCCTGACCAAAATGGAGAAACCTCATCTCTATTAAAATACAAAAAAAATTAGCCAGACACAGTGGCGTATGCCTGTAATCCCAGCTCCTTGGGAGGCTGAAGCAGGAGAACTGATTGAACCCAGGAGGTGGAGTTGCTGTGAGCCGAGATCGCACCATTGCACTCCAGCCTGAGCAACAAGAGCAAAACTCCATCTCAAAAAAAAAAAAAAAAATCACAAGCATTCCTATACACCAATAACAGGCAAAAAGAGAGTCAAATCATGAGTGAACTCCCATTCACAATTGCTACAAAGAGAACAAAATACCTAGGAATCCAACTTACAAGGGATGTGAAGGACCTCTTCGAGGAGAACTACAAACCACTGCTCAACGAAATAAAAGAAGACACAAACAAATGGAAGAACATTCCATGCTCATGGATAGAAGGAATAAATATCATGAAAATAACCACACTGCCTAAGGTAATTTATAGATTTGATGCCCTCCCCATCAAGCTACCAATGACTTTCTTCACAGAATTGGAAAAAAACTACTTTAAAGTTCGTATGGAACCAAAAAAGAGCCCGCATAGCCAAGACAATCCTGAGCAAAAAGAACAAAGCTGGAGGCATCACTCTACCTGACTTCAAACTATACTATAAGGCTACAGTAACCAAACAGCATGGTACTGGTACCAAAACAGATATATAGACCAATGGAACAGAACAGAAGCCTCAGAAATAACACCACACATCTATAACCATCTGATCTTTGACAAACCGACAAAAACAAGAAATGGGGAAACAATTCCCTATTTAATAAATGGTGCTGGGAAAACTGGCTAGCCATATGTAGAAAGCTGAAACTGGATCCCTTCCTTACATCTTATACAAAAATTAAT
>NW_012118043.1:12261685-12297212 GCF_000951035.1 Colobus angolensis palliatus
TACACCATGGAATACTATGCAGCCATAAAAAAGGATGAGTTCATATCCTTTGCAGGGACATGGATGAAGCTGGAAACCATCATTCTCAGCAAACTATCACAAGGACAGAGAACCAAACACCACATGTTCTCACTCATGGGTGGGAGTTGATCAGAGGGAACACTTGGACACAGGGCAGGGTACATCACACACTGGAACCTATAGGGGGCTGGGGAGCTGGGGGAGGGATAGCATTAGGAGAAATACCTAATGTAAATGAGAAGTCAATGGGTGCAGCAAACCAACATGGCATATGTGTACCTATGTGGCAGACTTGCACATTGTGCATACCCTAGAACTTAAAGTATAATTGAAAAAAAAAAAAAAACCATCCACTGTAGTTATAATTTCCTTTTCCTTCTATTTCTTCCAGTTTTATTTTCCCTGAGGCTATATTATTAGTGGCATATAATTTAGAATTTGATATCTTCTGACAGATGGACACTTTATCATCATTAAATCTCTCCTTTTTTATTTGATCATGCTTTTTATCATAAAGTCTGCTATTTCTACTTCTGGTTTAAAAAAATGTTTTCACCATGAATGTGTATTGAGTTCTGTTAAATGCTTTTTCTGCATCTATTAAAGTGATTATATAATTTTTGTTTGCTTGTTTGTGTTTTGACACAGAGTTGTGCTCTTGTTGCCCAGGCTGGAGTGCAATGGAGCAATCTCGGCTCACTGTAACCTCCACCTCCTGGATTTAAGCAATTCTCCTGCCTCAGCCTCCTGAGTAGCTGGGACTACAGGCGCCCACCACCACACCCGGCTAATTTTTGTATTTTTTAGTAGAGACAGGTTTCACCATGTTGGCCAGACTGGTCCTGAACTCCTTACCTCAGGTGATTCACCCGCCTTGGCCTCCCAAAGTGCTTGGATTACAGGTGTGAGCCACCGCATCTGGCCTATATAATTTTTTATTTCATTAATGTGGTATATTAATTTCTTATTGCTGCGGTAACAAACTACCACAGAGCTAGTGACTTAACACAAATTTATTGTATATTCAAAAGTACAAAATGAGGTTCACTGGGCTATACTCAAGGTGTTAACAGGACTGTGCTCTTTTCTGGAAGGTCTATGGGAGAATTAGTTTTTGTATTTTTTACAACTTCTAGAGGCTGCCTGCATTCTTTGGCTCACGGCGCCCATCCATCTTCACAGCCACCAATGGTCAGTGGAGTCTTTCTCATACCACATCACTCTGATACTCTTCTGCCTCCCTCTTCCACACTTGGGTCTCTGTGATTACATGAGGTCCAACTAGGTTAATTCAGGATAATCTCCATATTTTAAGGTTAGCTGATTAATTACATTTGCTACATCAATTTCCCTTTGGCACCTTAATTTCCCTTTGACGTGTAAGATAATCACAGGTTGCAGGGATTATTAGGGCATAGACATTTTTGGAGGGCTGTCTTTCACATGTCGTGAACTGTTTTTCCTGAAATGTTACATCAACCTTGAATTCATATGAGATAAACTCCACATTGTTATGATGTATTCAGCTTGTTCTTTATTAATAGACTTAATTTGCTAATATTTTGTTAATGACTTTTGCATTTGTGTTCATGAGGAATATTTGTCCATAAATTTCTTTATTAATAACGTCTTTGTCAGCTTTTGGTATCATGGTTTTGCCAGCCTAATAGAAAAAGTTGAAGGGAATTCTCTTCTACCTTCTTCATGAATTTAGTTATGGTTGGTATTACTTCTGTTTGTTCGTTTTTAAACAGCTTTACTGGGATGTAAATTTTAGATCATAAAATTCACTCTGTATAAGTTCGCATCTTAATAATTTTTATAAATTCTTAGAGTTGTAGAGCCATCACCACAATCCAGTTTTAGAACATTTCAATTACCCCAAAAAGCTTCCACATAGCCACCCACGGCCCCAGGCAACCACTACTTAACAGATTTGCCTTTCTGATTTTATATAAATGGATTCATACAATATATAATCTTTTGGCTTCTTTTACGTAGTTTTTTTTTTTTTTTTTTTTTTTGAGGCGGAGTCTCACTCTGTCACCCAGGTTGGAGTGCAGTGGCGCAATCTCAGCTCACTGCAACCTCTGCCTCCCAGGTTCAAGCAATTCTCCCCTCAGCCTCCCCAGTAGCTGGGATTACAGACACCCACCATCATGCCCAGCTAATTTTTGTATTTTTGTAGAGATGGAGTTTCACCATGTTAACCAGGCTAGTCTCGGACTCCTGACCTCAGGTGATCCCTCCACGTTGGCCTCCCAAAGTGCTGGGATTACAGGCATGAGCCACCATACCTAGCCCTTAGTGTGTTTTAGTGTTTTATCCATGTTGTAGCATGTATGAGTACTTCATTCCTTTGTATTGCTATATAGTACTATTTGCATGGATATACTATTTTTTATTCATTTACCAGTTGATAAACATTTATATTTTGGCTATTATGAGTAATGCTGTTTATAGACATTCAAATGATGTCTTCATATCAACCTATGCATATGGATATATATTCTCACTTCTAGGTACCTAGCAGTAGAATTACTGGGTTGAATATACAAAGAACTCTTACCCTTTCATAATAAGAAAATAAACAACCCAATTAAAAACTGTGCAGAAGTTTTGAATATACATTTCACCAAAGAAAATATATGAATGGCTAATAAGCACATGAAAAGGTGCTCAACATCTTTAGTCATTATGGAAATGCAAATTAATACCACAATGAGCTATCAGTACACACCCACTAGAATGGTTATAATCTAAAAGACTAATTGCTATCTAGCATTGGTGAGGATGTGGCTAAACCGAAACCCTCAAATGTTGCTGATGAGAACGTAAAATAGCTTAGCCACTTTGGAAAACAGCTTGGTATTTTTAAAAGTTAAACACAAACCCAGCAATTCCTGGGAAAGCACATTATTCCCGGGAAAGTGCAAAAACCAACTCTGTATAAGCCAAACCTACCCCAAGGACAACATATAAGTTACCCTGTAAGGTTCTCATTTACTGGTTGCAAATTTTATGTGTGGTATTGCCTTATATACTTCTTATAATACATGAACTCACACTATGTGTTGTTTGTGAATATGTATACATACAAAAATACGGTTGTCAAGTGTTAACACCATCACCAGGATAGCAGTTGTTTCTGCTAAAGAAATGGTGTGGGGGCCGGGTGCAGTGGCTTTCACACCCGTAATCCAGCACTTTGGGAGGCCAAGGCAGGTGGATCACGTGAGGTTAGGAGTTCAAGACCAGCCTAGCCAACATAGCGAAACCATGTCTCTACTAAAAATACAAAAATTAGCCAGGTGTTAAACTAAAGGGCTTCTCCACAACAAAAAAAACTATCATCAGAGGGAACAGGCAACCTATGGAATGTGAGAAAATTTTTGCAATCTACCCATCTGACAAAGGTCCAATATCCAGAATCTACAAGGAACTCAAACAAATTTACAAGAAAAAAACAACCCCATCAAAAAGTGGTGAAAGAATATGAACAGACACTTCTCAAAAGAAGACATTTATGCAGCCAGCAAACATGAAAAAAAGCTCAACATCACTGAACACTAAAGAAATGCAAATCAATCACAATGAGGGCCAGGCACAGTGGCTCACGCCTGTAACCCCAGCACTTTGGGAGGCCAAGGCGGGTGGATCATTTGAGGTCAGGAATTCGAGACCAACCTGGTCAACATGGTGAAACCCCATCTCTACTAAAATACAAAAATTAGCCAGGCGTGGTGGTGCGTGCCTGTAGGTCCAGCTACTCAAGAGACTGAGGCAGGAGAATCATCTGAACACAGGAGGCAGAGGTTGCAGTGAGCTGAGATCACGCCACTGCACTCCAGCCTGGGTGACAGAGCAAGACTCTGTCTCAGAAAAAAAACACAGAATGATGATTATTAAAAAGTCAAGAAACAATAGATGCTGGCGAGACTATGGAGAAATAGGAACGCTTTCACACTGTTGGTGGGAATGTAAATTACTTCAACCATTGTGGAAGACAGCATGGTGATTCCTCAAGGATCTAGAACCAGAAATACCTTTTGACCCAGAAATCCCATTACTAGGTATACACTCAAAGGAATTTAAATGATTCTACTATAAAGACAGACGCACACATGTTTATTGCAGCACTATTTACAATAGCAAAGACATGGAATCAACCCAAATGCCCATCAATGATAGACTGGATTAAGAAAATGTGGCACATATACACCATGGAATACTATGCAGCCATAAAAAGGAATGAGATCATGTCCTTTGTAGGAACATAGATGAAGCTGGAAGCCATCATCCTCAGCAAACTAACACAGGAACAGAAAACCAAACACTGCATGTTCTCACTCATAAGTGGGAGTTGAAAATTGAGAACACATGGACACAGGGAGGGGAACATCACACACTGAGGCCTATCGCGGGGGTGGACAGAAAGAGGAGAGAGAGCATTAGGACAAACAGCTAATGCATTTGGGGCTTAAAACGTAGATGACTGGTTGATAGGCACGGCAAACCACCATGGCACATGTATATCTGTGTAACAAACCTGCACATTCTGCACATGTATTCTGGAACTCAAAGTAAGAAAAACAATAGTTAAAAATAAAAAATTAGTCAGGCATGGTGGCGCACACCTGTAGTCCCAACTACTCAGGGAGGCTGAGGCACAAGAATTGCTTGAACCCAGGAGGCAGAGCTTGCAGTGAGCCAAGATTGCACCAGCCTGGGTGACAGAGCCAGACTCCATCTCAAAAAAAAAAAAAAAAAAAAGGGGGGATTAGCAAAGGCCACAAAAAAGTTTTTGGTAAGCTTTTCTTCCATACAAGTGTGAAGCATATATGATGAAATGCTGACATTTGTTAAATCCAAGAGAAAAAATCATCCATGTTACTATTTTTTAAAAAGAAGCTTTGCCTAACCCAGGGTCACAATTTTATCCTATTTTTGTTTTTCCTAGAAGTTTTTTGGCTTTGGTTCTTTATAGATGGCACTCTGTTGCAAAATGAGCCCCATTCTGGTTGAAGGGACATACGATGGGTGGCCAGTTTCTGTGGCTCCAGTCTTGTTTGGAGCCCTGCAGACAAGGGAAGATGGTTCTCCTCCTGCTGGGCCCCCACTCCCTTTCCTGGAAGTCTCACCTGCAGTGATGCATCATGGTCCCCGGTCATCTTTACTACCCCAACACTAGAGTGAGCAGAGGTTACAAACTTTATTGTTCGGCCTGTGCAGTGTTGTTTTTTATTTGTTTGTTTTAAGTTAATTGGTGCTAACATTTGAAAACCAGGGGCCGGGCGCAGTGGCTCAAGCCTGTAATCCCAGCACTTTGGGAGGCCGAGATGGGCGGATCACGAGGTCAGGAGATCGAGACCATCCTGGCTAACATGGTGAAACCCCGTCTCTACTAAAAATTACAAAAAACTAGCCGGGCGAGGTGGCGGGCGCCTATAGTCCCAGCTACTCGGGAGGCTGAGGCAGGAGAATGGCGTAAACCCGGGAGGCAGAGCTTGCAGTGAGCTGAGATCCGGCCATTGCACTCCAGCCTGGGCGACAGAGCGAAACTCCGTCTCAAAAAAAAAAAAAAAGAAAAAGAAAACCAGGAAAACAGCATTAAAAAATTGAATAGCCAGCTTTTCATGAGAAGCCTTTGAACACAAGGAGCCACGTTTTATTTTAGTTCTTCCCTTTGGATGGGCTGGCTCTCCAAGTCACCCCACATGTGCCCCTCTATTGTCTCCCAGACCCCGAGGCCGAGGCCAGGGTCAACTTCCTGCCTTGGTACCTTCCTACTGCTGCCCGCTTGGGTGGCTGATGTTACATGCGGAGTCCCATCTACAGGTTTTCTATTGTCTTCCCTTGTCAGCATATCACCTGGCCATGTGACAGCCTTGATGAATTAGGATCATAGTCCACATTCTGCATATGAAGAAACTGCCCAAGGGCATACAGCTGCTAAGTGCTAGCTGGCTTTGAGGCCCTACCTCTCCGCTCTCAGTCTCATTTTACTGGGTCTCATTGCCCTGGGAACTGGGGGTTCAAGCATTGGTGATGCAAATTGCTAAGGGCACAGGTGTGTTACTAGTCCTGCCATGCGCACTTGTCAGAGGCTCTTGGAGCAGGAAGGAAGCTGGCATCTGTGTCTTCTGTGCTGGCATCTTCAGGGAATAGCAGGAACTCAGTCTTCTAAGATGAGGGCTTTGCTTGATTAATGTTTGATGAATGAATTAATAAATGGATAAACTGTCATTCTGAGTAGCCCATGTATGTTTAAGCATTAATCAAAATAAATTTTAACTGCAGAAATACTTTAGTGGAAGCATAAAGGAAAAGGAGAAAGGGCTGGCCTGCAATGTCCCAGAAACCATACCAGGGCTTCACCCCAAGGCTCTTTCATCCAAAGGCCCAACATTCAAGAGAAGACTTCCCGTGAAAAGCATAAACAATTATATTTACACCTGTGGGGTAAACTGGAGAGAATTTAAGGGGGTCTATATGTAAAAGTCATTGCATTTCTCTGCAATATGTAATTATGACGATGAAAATAAAATGCAAGTATTAAGAAACATTGAATTTATATGAAACTTCTAATACAACCTTTGCAAAAATATTTGATGAAAATCCTATGGCCCGGCACAGTGGCTCAAGCCTGTAATCCTGGCACTTTGGGATGCCTAGGGTGGATTGCTTGAGCCCAGGAGTTTGAGACCAGCCTGGGCAACATAGGGAAACCCCATTTCTACAAAAAATTTAAAAAGTAACCGGATGTGGTGGCAGGTGCCTGTAATCCCAGCTACTCAGCAGGCTAAGGTGAGAGGATCACCTGAGGCCAGGAGGCCGAAGCTGCAGTGAACCGTGATTGTGCCAATGCACTCCAACCTGGGCCACAGAGTGAGACTCTGTCTCCAAAGACAGAAAGAAAAAAGGAAAGAAAGGAAGAAAGGGAGGGAGGGAGAAAGAGGGTCACAGAGTGACCCTGTCTCTAAAGAAAGAAAGAAAAAAGGAAAGAAAGGAAGAAAGGGAGGGAAGGAAGGAGAGAGAAAGAGGGCCACAGAGTGAGACCCTGTCTCCAAAGAAAGAAAACAGGAAAGAAAGGAAGAAAGGGAAGAAGGGAGGGAGGAGGAAAGAGGGAAGGAAGGAAGGAAAGAAGGAAGGAAGGAAAGAAGGAAGGAAGGAAGGAAGGAAGGAAGGAAGGAAAAGAGGGAGGGAGGGAAGGAAGGAAGGAGAGAGGGAGGGAAAGAGGGAAGAGTGAGAGGGAAGAGAGAGAGGGAAGAGAGAGAGGGAAGAGAGAGAGGGAAGAGAGAGAGGGAAGAGAGAGAGGGAAGACAGAGAGGGAGGAAGGAAGGGGAATGGGAGGAAGGGAGGGAGGGAGGGAAGAAGGGAAGAAGGAAGGAAGATCTTAAGCTTTCTAGCATGAAAATTCCTGATGTTTTTAGTGACAGTCTTTAAATTCTTCATAGTCCATATTGATGAAAACCTTTGGCAAAATAGTGTTAATTTTCTTTACAATATTTATTTGAAAGTTACAACAGTACAGATTGTATATAAAGACTCTAATTGAGACTCTATTTCTTTCATTGAAAAATTGTTAAAATTTTTAACTGCCAGTGGTGGTAGCTCACACCTGTAATCCCAGCACTTTGGGAGGCTGAGGCTGGCGGATTGCTTGAAGCCCAAAGTTCAAAACCAGACTGGGCAACATGGTAAAACCCCATCTCTATAAAAAAAAAAAAAAAACACAAAAAATTAGCCAGGTGTGGTGGCACGTGCCTGAAGTCCCAGCTACTCAGGAGACTGAGGTGGATCACTTGAGCCCAGGAAGTGGAGGTTTCAGTGAGCCATGACTTCACCACTGAAGTCCAGCCTGGGTGACAAAGTAGGACTCTATAACCAAAAAAAAAAAAAATTCATAGCAATATTATGGATAAATTTTGAATCTAATCAAATATTTTTAGATCTAGTGTTAAAAAATAAAGAGAAACCCTAATTTAAAGACTTATATTTCTTGTTGGAGCAGGCACCCTGTAGCTTGGCATGAGAGGCAGCAGAGCATGCCAGCAGCAGACAAACATAATTGTCTGACACATCACTAGATAATACTTTTGGCTTTGTTTGTAGTGTTTAAGTTTAGGCCAAGGATCCAAAATGCATCTTGAGACTTCAGAAAGATTCAGAAACTGTTGGATTGTTTTGTAAAAACAGATCTGGGACTATGGTCTAGAGTTGTGCCCACCTGAGCTCTGGTCTCCCTGCAGAAGCCCCTCCTCCATCTCTCTTCTCTCCCCAGTCCTAACGGGCTGCACTTTGGCAGTGAGCAATTATCTTGGAGCACACAGAGCACCAGCTCCTCCAATAGTGCTATAGGCCCCTTGTCCACAGAGGACAGTAGCATACTCTGCAACTTTGCAGAGGAAATGGTTGAGTGGTCCAGCTTCTCCCTGGTCATATGTGGCCAGTCCATGAGGCTGCATGTCAAGCACTGGGATTGTGACCTACAGAGACTGTGGTGTGCTTGTTCAAACCTGTTCTTCTTCCAAGAAGCCCCAGGAGAAGGGCACTCACCATCCCAGGCTTGACCTCACTGCCCTAAATGCTGAGGGCTTCCAAAACCTCAGGGCCTAACTCTAACACAGGTAGAATGCTCTGATCTGTCAGATGCAGAACAATAGTTCTCCAAAATTCCAAAAAGTATGTCATGAATAAAAAAAATGAATATTACCTTGCTTGGGTAAGTTGATTTATTATCTCAGCCCATTTAAAGGCTAAGCTCTTACTTAGCCAGAATACCCAAAGCAATCCTAAGCAAAAAGAACAAAGTCAGAGGCATCACACTATCCAACTTCAAACTATACTACAAGGCTACAGTAACCAAAACAGTATGGTACAGGTGCAAAAACAGATACATAGACCAATGGAATAGAATAGAAAACTTAGAAATAAAGCCACATGCCTACAGCCATCTGATCTTCAACAAAGTCAACAAAAATAAACCATGGTGAAAGGACTTCCTATTCAATAGATAGTGCTGGGATAGTTGGCTAACCATATGCAGAAGATTGAAACTGGACTCTTACCTTTCACCACATACGAAAATTAACTCAAGATGGATTAAAAGGTTAAATGTAAAATTTCAAAGTATAAAAATCCTAGAAGAAAGCCTAGGAAACACCATTCTGGACATCAGCCTAAGCAAAAAATTTATGACTAAGTCCCCAAAAGCAACTGCAACAAAAACAAAAATTGACAAGTGGGACCTAATTAAACTAAAAGAGCTTCTGTACAGCAAAAGAAACTATCAACAAAGTAAACAAAATGGGAGAACATGTTCTCAAGCTAAACAATCTGACAAAGATTTAATATCCAGAATCTATAAGGAACTTAAACAACTCAACAAGCAAAAAACAAACAACCCCATTAAAAAGTGAGCAAAAGAGATGAACAGACACTTCTCAAAAGAAGACATATAAGCAGTCAACAAACATATGAAAAAATGCTCAACACATCACTAATCATCAGAGAAATGCAAATCAAAACCATACTGAGATACCATCTCACATCAGTCAGAATGGCTATTATCAAAAAGTCAAAAAAACAACAGATGCTGGTGAGGGTTCAGAGAAAAGGGAATGCTTTATACACTGTTGGTGAGAATGTAAATTAGTACAGCCACTGTGAAAAACAGTTTGGAGATTTCTCAATGAACTTAAAACAGAACTACCATTTGACCCAGCAATTCCATTACTGGGTATATACACAAAAGAAAATAAATCATTCTACCAAAAAGACACAAAAACTCATATATTCAGCATTACACCATTCACAATAACAAAGACACAGAATCAACCCAGGTGCCCATCAGTAGTGGATTGGATAAAGAAAATGTGCTACATACACACCATGGAATACTACCGGCCATAGAAAAGAACAAAATCATGTCTTTTGCAGCAACATGGTTGCAGCTAGAGGCCATCATCCTAAGCAAGATAAGGCAGGAACAGAGAACCAAATACTGTATGTTCTCTTTTACAAGTGAGAGCTAGACATTGGATAGTAATGGACATAAAGATGGCAACAATAGACACTGGGGATAGAAAGACAAAAAGGGAGGGGAGAAAGCATTGAAAAACTACCTATTGGGTACTATGCTCACTACCTGGGTATTGGGATCATTCATATCCCAAACCTCAGCATCATGCAGTACACCCATGTAACAAACCTGCACATGCACCCCTTGAATTTAAAATAAAAGCTGAAAATATTTTTTTAAAAAAGACTAAGTTCTTAGAGTCATGACTGACATTAAGCACAAATACTGCCCCCTGTAAACAAGTGAATGTTCACAGGGAACCAACATGACCGGCATGGGACAAAACATAAGTAAGCCTCTAAATTCTTAACCTGGAGTCCACAGACACTTCCCAAGGGATCCAAGGATACAATTTAGGGCTCCGTGAACTTGGGCGGGAAAAACTGACATCCTTACTTTCAATAACCTCTGACTGAAATGTACTTTTCTATTATGAGTATAGGCCACAGTGCTAGCAGTACCCATAGCTTTATTCCAATAGAAATCACAGATATTTTCATAGCTCATTACAATTGTCATGGACATCTTAAAACATTACTTTCATGCGTCCCCACTTCAAAAGCATGATAGGTGATATGCCTGCCACTCAGTCTTGTTATTTAATGCATTAACCGGAGAAGTGCATATAATACTACATCACAAATTTGTTTTTTGTTAGGTTTTCATAACTGAATGATGATGTAATTTATTTTCCTTTTAATGATTTGTATCTTATTTTATGCACTTAGTCATTATTCTGAGGGGTCCATAGGCTCCTCAACTCTGCCAGAGGCGTTCCTGACACACAGAAGGTAAAGAACCTCTAAGTACCTAAGCCACCAGTTCCCATTCCATTTGGGGAGCAACAGAGGAGGCTGAGGCAAGATCCTTGCCAGTGGGAGGGAAAGAGGGCTCTCCTAATCCCATTCAGAGGCTGACCTGGCTCTGGGGATTTTGACTTGCCGTGTTTTCCATTCTGTTTTGGCACATTCTTAAAAAACACGTGGTGTGATTTGGTTGTGTCTCTGCCCAAATCTCATCTTAAATTCCCACATGTTGTGGGAGGGACCCAGTGGGAGGTGGTTGAATCATGGGGGCAGGTCTTTCTCATGCTGTTCTCGTAATGGTGAATAAGTCTCAAGAGATCTGATTATTTTAACAAGCAGAGTTTCTCTGCACAGTTTCTCTTTTTGCCTGCTGCCCTCCATGTAAGATGTGACTTGCTCCTTCTTGCCTTCCACCATGATTGTGAGGCTTCCCCAGCCACATGGAACTGTAAGTCCATTACACCTCTTCTGTAAATCACCCAGTCTCAGGTACGTCTTTATCAGCAGCATGAAAACAGACTAATACAGTAAACTGGTACCAGTAGAGTAGGGTGTTGCTGAAAAGATACCTGAAAATGTGGAAGTGACTTTGGAACTGGGTAGCAGGCAGAGGTTGGAACAGTTTGGAGGGCTCAGAAGAAGACAGGAAAATGTGGGAAAGTTTGGAACTTCCTAAAGACTTGTTGAATGGCTTTGACCAAAATGCTGATAACTATATGGACAATGACATCCAGGTTGATCTGGTCTCAGATGGAGATGAGGAACTTGTTGGGAACTGGAGCAAAGGTGACTCTTGCTATGTTTTAGCAGAGACTGGCAGCATTTTGCCCTTATCCCAGAGATTTGTGGAACTTTGAACTTGAGGGAGATGATTTAGGGTATCTGGCAGAGGAAATTTCTAAGCAGCAAAGCATTCAACAGGTAACTTGGGTGTGTTAAAAGTATTCAGTTTAAAATGAGAAACAGCATAGAAGTTTGCAAAATTTGTAGCCTAACAATGCACTAGAACAGCAAATCCCATTTTCTGAGGAGAAATTCAAGCCAGCTGCATAAATTTGCATAAGTAATGAGAAGCCAAATGTTAATCCCTAAGACAATGGGGAAAATGTCTCCAGGGCATTTCAGAGGTCTTCACAGCAGCCTCTCCCATCACAGGCCTGGAGACCTAGGAAGAAAAAATGGTTTCATGGGCTGGGCCCATGCTGTGTGCAGCCTACAAACTTGGTGCCCTGTGTCCCAGCCACTCTAGTTGTGGCAGAAAGGGCCAACTTCAGAGGGTGCAAATCCCAAACCTTGGCAGATTCCACGTTGTGTTGGTCCTGCAGGTGTACAGAAGACAAGAACTTAGATTTGGGAATCTCCACCTAGATTTCAGAGGATGTACAGAAACGCTTGGATGCCCAGGCATAAGTTTGCTGCAGAGGTGGGGTCTTCATGCAGAACCTCTGCTAGGGCAATGCAAAAGGGAAATGTGGGATCAGAGCCCCCTCACAGAGTCCCCACTAGGGTACTGCCTGGTGGAACTATGCTAAGAGGGCCATTGTCCTCCAGACCCCAAAATGGTAGATCCACCAACAGCTTGTACCGTGCACCTGGAAAAGCCACAGACTCTCAATGCCAGCCCATGAAAGCAGCTGGGAGAGAGGCTGTACCGTGCAAAGCCACAGGGGTGGAGCTGTGCAAGACCATGGGAAGCCACCTTTCATATCAGCGTGACCTGAATGTGAGACATGGAGTCAAAATAGATCATTTTGGAGCTTTTATTTGACTGCCCTGCTGGATTTCGGACTTTCATGCGGCCTATAGCCCCTTTGTTTTAGCCAATTTCTCCCATTTGAAATGGGTATAGTTACCCAATGCCTGTACCCCTATTGTATCTGATAAATAACTCACTTTCAATTTTACAGGCTTATAGGCTCAGATTTGCCTTATCTCAGATGAGACTTTGAACTATGGACTTTTGAGTTAATGCAGAAATAAGTTAAGACTTTGGGAGACTGTTAGGAAGGCATGATTGGTTTTCAAATGTGAGGACACAAGATATGGGAGAGGTGAGGGGTGGAATTATGTGATTTGGCTGGGTCCCCACTCACATTTCACCTGAATTCCCACGTGTTGTGGGAGGAATCGGGTGGAAGGTGGCTGAATCATGGTGGCAGGTCTTTCTCATGCTGTTCTCGTGATGGTGAATAAGTCTCACAAGATCTGATGGTTTCAAAAAGGGGAGTTTCTCTGCACAGGATCTCTTTATGCCTGCTGCCCTCCATGTAAGATGTGACTTGCTCCTCCTTGTCTTCCGCCATGATTGTGAGGTTTCCCCAGCCACATGGAACTGTAAGTCTATTACACCTCTTTCTTTCGTAAATCACCCAGTCTCGGGTATGTCTTTATCAGCAGCATGAAAATGGACCAATAAAGCACTTACAACACTTCAAATATTTTGGATCTCTGGAAAACAGCTTGAGAAATGTGGATTTAAGGAATGACTTTGCCTGGGGAAGAGTCTGGAATTGCTTGGTGTTGTTAAACAATGTGTTAATGTTAAACCTTTTTGGAGCAAAATAAACAAATCAGGTGATGCCTTCTTAGTCTACAAGTCATAGCTCATGCAGGAGGTGGCAGGTTGAACATATCAGCAATCTGGAACCTTACCCGTCCTTTGCTCATGGTCCAGAATTTATTAATATGAACAGGCTACTGCTGGTGTTCCATGCTGGGCTGAGGGGCCTGTCTTCCAGAAGAGGGGATCCTTGGAGAAGCACTGAGCTCCTACCCCAGCCACTGCCCTATTGGGTTACACAGGGACCTGCAGGGTTGCAGTGCATGCTACTGCTGGGACCAAGGGCTGTGCTTGCCTGTGGCTGAAGAAACTAACTGGGAAATAACACTTGTGGTCTTGTTTATTGTATTTCATTTAAGCTGGGGATCTAAAACACATGTCCTAGATTGCAGAAAAGTCAGGGACTGGTGGGCTGTTTGGGTTTATGCTATACATCAACGGCAAGACAAATCCAAGAGCTGACCCACTGAGAGGCCCCCATTGCCTCCCAAAGCCAGCGCCACAGAAATCAGGACAGCTCTGGGAACTGGGGATTAGCCCATCCACACTGGATGCCTGTCAAAGGGACAGCCACTCCAGAAAGACTAGTTTCAAAGAGTATCTTAGCTGATCTGTTTCTCACGGTCAAAGAAATAAAGCAGGTTTAGGTAAAGTACTTGGCTTTTCTTTCCCTACTTTGCCCAGTCATGCTTGTAGAGATACTGAGGGACTTGCTAAGCAGTCTTAGGGCAAAACTTCAATATGCTCACATTTCCACATCAGTGGTCTGTAACCCTCTCTAAAGTGTCCTGTAAACAGTCTTCCTCTAAGCATTGAGGTTAGTGCCAAGCATTCCTGCAGCTTCTCCTTAGAATACACTTAGCCAAGACACTGCCTGGCTGATAAGTGGCCTTTGCTGCCTGCACCCTCACCTAGCAGGCAGCAGCACCAAGACTGAACTCCCACCCGGAAGAGCGGGAACCCCTGCGGTGTGCAGGTCCCTGGCCCTCTGCCCCACAATATTGCAAGTGCAGAGCCGTCCCACACCACACGCGATGCTTGACAGAGCTTGATCATCCAGTCTCTCCAGCAAAGGTATCACTGTTACTCCTGAATGTGAACTGAGAGTTGAAAATAGAAAACTTTAGAATAGCTTGTGTTGTATGTGAAGTGATATTTCCTTAATATAAACTTGATATTTTTAAGGAGCTGCCATGCATCAGAGGCTTTTTTTTTTTTTGGTAACAGTTAAGATATAATTTACATACTATATAATTCACTCATTTAAAGTACACAATTTAGTTGTTTTTAGTTGTTATATTCAGATTTGTGCAACCATCACAATTTTAGAACATTTTCATAATCTCAAAAAGAAACCCCATACCCTTTAGTCTTCACCTCCCAATCCTATCCCCATTCCCCACCCCAACCTTCTGCCAACCCCTAGCAACTACCAATCTACTTTCTGTCTCTATAGATTTGTCTATACTGGGCAATTCATATAAATGGAATCATACAGTATGTGACTTTTTTTTTTTTGCTTTCTTCCTGTCTTCGAGGTTCATCCATGCTGTGGCATCAGTAGTACAATACTTCATTCCTTTTTGTTCCCAAATAACATTCCATTACATGGATATACATTTTGTTTATCCATTCATCAGTGATGGATATTTAGGTTGCTTCCACTTTGGTGCTATTGTGAATAATGTTGCTAAGATCATTTGTGTACAACTTTTTGTATGGATATGTTTTCATTTTTCTCGGTCATAGATTTAGGATTGGTATTGCTGGGTAATATGGTTAACTCTTTTTGAGGAACTGCCAAACTGTCTTCCAGAGTGACTGCACTATTTTATTTTACATTCCCACAGCAAATATGAGTGTTCCAATTTCTCCACATCATCTTCAACACTTGTGATTGTCCATCTTTTTTATTACAGTGGGTGTGTAATGGTATCTCATTTTGATTTTGATTTGCATTTCTCTGATGACTAATGACGTTGAACATCTTTTCATTTGCTTATTAGCCATCTGTATATCTTTAGAGAAATGTCTATTCCAATCTTTTGTCCATTTTTGAACTGAATTGTCTTGTTATTATTGAAAAGCTTAAATTTTGAATGACTATTCAACTGCACTTTAAAATTCAGCCCCGGAAGACATTTTATGGGGAAAGAAGTCTTTCCCCAGGAAACGGGATACCATTCTGGGAGAACTCTAGTCCCTAAAGCTACGGTTTTTCATCTCTTTTTGATTCACAGACATCTTCAAGATTCTAATGAAAATTATGAATCTTCTCCCCAGAAAAATGCACACAAGCACATTTTTTGCATTTAATATTAATATATTATTAACATTAATAAATGTTTTGCATTTGATACCAAGGAGTTCTAGACCTTCCCCCATCAACTACTGCCTTACGTTCTTTTTGTAAGAGGAGTGCAAAAGTTCTTCTGATTGGATGATTGTCAAATAATTGAACCTGGCCTTAATGGGCAACATAAAATTCCCAAATTCTAGTTCCTCACAGACAGAAAAAAAGAGATGTGAACTGTATTGTCTGAATTATCAAAATTGCACAGTGGAGAAATAGCTTTTACAAAAGATTGGTTTAAAGCAGTCCATCATCCCTCTAAATTTTCCCTTTCCAGGCCATGAGAGCTTTACACCATCATGTTTGGGGCCCTCTCAGAACAGTTTCCCCTGAATTTGGAAGTCAGCCTTATGCCATCAACCCACAGCGAAGCACACTGTAGGTGGAGCTGTGCAGATTATTATTACCAGTTATGAAAATGTTGGACTTCTCTTCTGGATGCTCACACACTTTACAAAATGCTTATTCAAACACGGAGAAAAAATCTGTGCTTTTCTTAAGTCTCTGATTTTTTTTTTTTTTTATCTTATGAGTACCATAAAACTTTTAGGTAAATGTTTTCTTCTCTGCTTTTCCCCATCTGAGCTCAGAGGTAACCTGGCTGCCTTCCTCTGGCAACTGAACTGGGTAACTAGATTCATTAGTGAATCAACGTTTACGGCCCTCATTTTTCCTCTGCCCTGATTCTGTTTGTTTCTTTTTGATGCATTTATACTATTTCAAGCTGTTTTGGGACAAGCTGACACATTTCTGACTTTTTCTACATTTCAATGCTGTTCATGACAACTGTTTTCTTAACCTATGTTCTCATGCCATAGAGCTTATTTTATAGTTATCTTTCTTATCTGTAACTTTTCGGTACTGGACTCGAGTGTTTTGCAAACAGAAAATCATCACCCACAGTTTACCAGGTGTTATGTGTATGTAAGGCAGAGAAGGTAAGAATTGTTTGGGTTTAAGCAGATGTCACAGAAACACAGAGTGCTGTAGTATTTTTTCTACACTTGTTGAGATCAAATGAGGCTGCAAGGGAAGGTAATGTCCAGCCCACAGTGGCAAGTCAACTTTACCCTCTTCAGCTAAAATCTGCATAGGAATCCAGATGAAAATTCATTGGGAATTCAGGACAAGAGGAATGAGATGACTTGCCCAATAAAACATTATCTGTAAACACCAAAGGTAGACTACTGATCCCTAATCTTTTCATCTCATTTGGGTACCCTGATCTCTGAGAGATTTTGGAAAATGTGTGTTAAGACACTAACTCAGATTTAGTCTTGACACATTTTAATATTTGGTATTAATATATCTTTTTGAAAAATGAAGGTGAGACATTAAATTACAGTCGAATTTTCTGACAAATTTGGATAACCCATTAATTACTAAATACTTCAGCTTTAAAAAACAGTAAAAATTTAAGGAAATACATAGTACCTCATGATTCCTTAAGTATTTCCGGTGACTACAGAGTCTGTCATTGTTCCTCCTAGTCAACATGTAGTAGAGACATTTCAGAAATGGGTTGCAGTCTACAGATTTTAAGCTGAAGCTTGGGACTGTCTAAAACTCAAAAATCTCCTGAATATAATAGCAATGCACATAGGTACAGTACTTTTAAAAAATCTGCAAAGCCCTTTCAGATACATATTTTCAGTAAATCTTCTCGACCCCATTAGATATTATTTCGGTTTTACTGATAAATACAATGAAGCCTTGAATAGTAGTGATTTTCATCCACCCAGTATTTGCTTAGGATGTTACGTGTTAGGCAGCATGCTAACTGAGGATGTAGGCAGGACCTAGCCCCTGAGAGATAGAAATCAAAGAGGATAGCACAGTCTGGTCAGGGCCACACACAGGGTGCTGTGAGAGCAACGAGGAGAAACGTTCCCTGATGTGGGTCAGAGTACAGGGGAAAGCTTTGCCAAGCCAGATAAAGTAGCCAAGTAAATAGGGAGTTCCAAGAGCACATGACAGGGTGTGGGAAGAGGAGGCAAACTGAAGGACAGCATGCACACCAACACGAAAGAAATGACGTGGTGCACCTCAGGAATGGCATTTTCCATTGGTTCAAACTAGCTGAGCCTCTCCTAAGTGCTGGGCTTGTGCCGGGTAATGAGGATCCCACCATGAACCAGATGCAAAGTCCTTGCCCTCAAGGAGTTTTAATTCTAATGGCAGAAATAGACAATACAAACACAAATCAAGTAATGAAATGATTTCAGATAGTGGTGGGCACTATGAAGGAAATAACGCAGGCCAATGAACTAGAGAAATGGGGAGAAGCAGGTTTGGGAAGCAGCAGTCAAAGAAGGCTTGCTCATGAGAGGATGCCAGAGTGCAGGCCTGCGAGGGGGAAAATGCCAATCACAGGTGAGGTAAGAGAAAGGGAATATTCAGGGTAAACTGCAAGTCAAAGACCCTAACAGGTTAAAGCTTGTTGCACTCAATAAACAGAAAGGAGGACAGCATGGGTGGAGCACAGTAAAGGATGATGCAATGGGAGATTAGGCCCAGATTATTGAGGCCCTGTAGGCTATACTAATTCATTTGGATTTTATTCTGAGTGCAGTAAGAAGCCTTGGGACTGGGCACAGTGTCTCATGCCTGTAACCCAGCACTTTGGGAAGCTGAGGCAGGTGGATCACTTGAGGTCAGGAGTTCGAGGCCAGCCTCACCAACATCGTGAAACCCTACTAAAAATACAAAAGTTAGCTGGGCCTGGTGGCATGCGCCTGTAATCCTAGCTACTCGGGAGGCTAAGGCAGAAGAATCACTTGAGCCCGGGAGGCAGAGATTGCAGTAAGCCGAGATCCTGCCACTGTACTGCAGCATGGCCAACACAGTGAAACTCCATCTCTATCAAAAAAAAGAGAAGCCTTGGAAGCGTCTAAAGGGAAGCAGTGGTGACACGGTTTCATTTACATTCCTAAAGGATAACTCCAGAAGTTCCCTGAATTATTGGTGTGAGTAGTATCAGTTAGGAGGCAACTGCCAGAATCAGGGTGAGAGAGAAGTAGTCTGGATCAGGTGGTAGAAGTGCAGGAGGGAAATGGTTGGGTCTGAGACAAGATTCTGGGGGAAGATTCAGGACCTCCCAAATGACTGAATATGCAGACGTGGGTAAGGAAGGAATTATGAGCAACTCTTAGGAACAGGCAAACATAATGCTATGTCCTGATATGGAATCTTAGCAAGAGGGAGAATAAAGAGTTCTCTCTCGGAAACAAGATGTTTGTCAGACATCCAAGTGAAGACATCGCATAAGCAGCTAGGTATCTAAGACAGCAGCTCTGGGAGAGGTCAAGATTAGTAATAAATGTAAGGGTCACTGGCCTATAAGTGGCATTAAGAGCTTGAGATTGGAATGGAAACTTCTAGGGAAGAGAATGCTGAGGGAGAAAACCCATGACAGAGCTCTAGGGGGCCCTCTGACTTAGAGGTTAGAAGAGGAAAAGCCATGAGATGGAGTGGAGGATGAGGTAGAGATGAAACCAGAAGTTCCAGGTCTTAGAAGCCAAGAGAGAGTCCAGCTGTGCTGAATGATGCTCAGACCCTGATTAGGTCACTGGTGAACTCAAGAGCAAGAAAGCAGTCTGGGGATGGAAATGGTGGTAGAGAGGGTTAGGAAGAGAACTGCGGTGGGGCGAGGTGAGAAACTGGAAAGAGTCACTGCAGAGTCACTGCAGACATCTCTTTCCAGAAGTGTTTGGGTGAAGGGAAGCAAATAAACACACAGAGCAGTAGATAGAGAAGTATAAAAAAAATGAGGTTTTTTAAAAAAAGGGGAAATAACAGGATGTTTTATGCTAATGGGAAAGATCCACTAGAGGAAGAGGATTCACAGGGGCCATACCCTTGAGTTGGCAAGTACACTACACTGACCTGTCTCATCTGTAACTGCACATTCTAGTTCCTTTGCTAGATCTATTTCCTGTGATCCTCAGATGCTGGCATCTTTCAGGGCCCCAAAACCAGCCTCCTGCTCCTCTCTCTCTCCACAGCCTCCCTGGTGGATCTTATCAACGCCCATGATTTCAAATGCTTCTGGCACATCAACATCCAGATCTTTATCTCCCATCTAAACTTGTCCTCAGCAGTACAGACGCTGAACATTTATTTCCAATGGATATTCCATGGGCACCACGCACGAAAGCCACTCCCTTGCCCTCCCTGCCTCTCTCCTCTGCATGAGTGCTGAGCAAGAGAGGACTGCTTGCTAAGGTTCTTTAGCCTACCCCGCTTATTCACTGCCAGCCTGACTTTACACACCACCAGCCCCTTGGCTAAGAGGGGCTACCAGCCTAGTAAATAACCAGCCCAGTTGGATGGTAAGTGGCAAAACCAGTCTATCAATCCAGGTAATTCTGACCCCTAAATCCATGCTTCTACACATTTCCCCTAAAGAAAGTTCCTGCAGTTACTTTATTTTCAACATGTATCATAAAATCCTTATTTCAATTAGTACACAGCTATTCACATTTAAGTCAGCAAGATAAGTATCACTTTATGATAATACATATTCCTATGAGAAAGAAGTCTAGCAAAGTGGTTTATTCTCCCAACTTATCGCTGGAGGAAGTCCTTCAAACAAACCAGTGCAGAGAAAATGCCTATCAAAAGTATTGGTTTTTCAGCTTTCTTCACCACTGCTTTAGATGTATCATTTTTATAATTTTATCTCTTCATGTTTTTAAAGAGCTGCTACTTCAGATGACAGTAACTCTTTGGTGTTTCTTTTTATTTCCAAGATTGTGATTTTTTTAAGAGGCTACTTTAAGGCTGTGAATTGTCTCACTGTCTTTTCACTCTCTCTTTTTAGTTCTTCAATATGGGCATCCAAGCGCTCTAGAATGTGATGAGACCTCAGTTCCTCCTCTTCCAAAAATCTAGTAGCTATTGAACCAAGGGGAGAAACAGGCAAGGAACACTGGAAGAGAGACAAATTTTGACATGTGTAAATAAGTAGAATATTATATTTCTAAGACACACTGTTCATGACATTTTCTAACTAGCAATATTAAAAGGTGATTGTTTTCCTTTGAAGAGACTTTTTTGGTTTTCATCCTAATAATAAGAGCAATAAAAGAACAAAACTCAGTAAGTTCTGTAAAAATTAACACAGATCTGTCCCTTTCTGACCCAAGCTGTAATCATGTAAAGTATCATATATTAGTTATTGGTCTGAAGAACGTTTCAGTTTAGACTTATATATCCTTCCATAGTTAATGCCTATTATTTCAAACTCACTTTAAAAACCTGAGTATGTCACTTTCATTTTAAAGCACAGAAAATTTAACAAAAATAAATTAGATGCCAGCTAAAATCAACATTTTTTCTCCTCCAAATTTTCAGTCCACAGTCCCTTATCTGAAACCCTTGAAGCTAGCGATGTTTCAGAATTCTGATTTTTAGAAAGGTAGTACAGAACATATGCCATATGCAGTCAATACTCATTCACAACAGCAGTCATTGTGTTCTATAAAGTCACCCAGAACACTGAATTAGCAAACACAGAATTTTTGGCCCAGGGAAATATACACATACAACAAATATACACACACCCCACACACAGAGTACAATCCTAAATCCTAGAACAATTCATTCTGGTGGATTCTGTATTTTTTATTTCACATGAGAGACATGAGGATCAGAAGTGGTAACTCTCCTGAGGCCGCCCCACTAACTGGTGCCGAGGCTGGGACTCAGACTGTACCCATTCCTCTATCTGGCATGGAGCTGAGCTTCTTCCCTACACTGCGCTGCCCCACCCATCTCCACCCTCTGGTCACCTCCGCATAAGCAGGTACAAGAAGGCCGAGTGCTACCTACTTCAACCTTGGCTGGGATTGTGCAAGTCGATCACTCAAATTTTTGGCCACTCTGCATATGTCCACGAATGACTGTGGAAGTGCTGCACATACTGATTTGGGAGTTATAAAGTTTAGGGAGTAGACAAATTCACAAATACAGAATCTGTGAATAATGAGGATCAACTGTATTACCCCAGTGGAGTCTAAGGGTACATCCCATAACCAAACACACTGATATTTCTGAAGCAAAACGCATGGATATTCACACTAAGTGGAAGACAGAAAGTCTATACAAACTAACACATCAGTTCAGGCCAGGGAAAGTTTTGGTGCCAAAATAATTTTGCTGCTAAACTTAGGAAGAAAGTGAAGTGAGGACTTATTTTGAAACATAAAAGAAAACCTTTCCATGGATTTGGTGGCACATTAATAAGTCAAAAATACTGCACTTTCATGGCTATATGGCTGCAGCTGGTGACAGGAAATGAAGGGCCCATGGCAAGTGCTTTGGTGCAGAAGGCAAAAAGATGGTGCAGGCTGCACAGCAGTGGAAGGAGCAAGGGACTGGCATGGTGTCCAAGGCACATTCTGCTCTGAGGGCCACCATCTGTGACACCCAAGCCATGCTCTGCACACATCAGAGGCACAGACTTCCTCTACCTACGAACTCCCTTTCTTCTTTCCAGCAGTTCCTCTTTTCCTCCTTCACTGTCTGTGTCTCAGGACTATGTTGGCATCCAGAGACATTTCTTGAACCAACCATTCCAGAAGAAAATTGAGCATCTCTTTAAAGGGCAGGAAGGGAATTTCCAATAAATGTTAAAGACAAATGAATAACTATAACACATTTCAGAACATTTTGAAAAGTAGTCTTGGCTGAAAGTGTCTTCACAAGCAAAAACTGTATGACAGGGATATACCTGAGAATAATGAAGAGTACTTATGATAAAAGAACCAGTAAGGAAAAAAAAAATCACCCTCTTCACCCTTAAAAAAAAAAAAAAATCAAACTAAAAAACTAACAAATTAATAAGATCAGAAAGTTTCCATACCGAAGACATAAACTCTTCTTGATCATTCATACTCTCAGACACAGTGTCAGAAAAATTGGCTTCATTTGTATCTAGCGCTGAAGGCAAAGAGTGACTTTTACACAGAGAGTAGGAAGTCAAAGACCTGGTGGAGCTGCAAGGGCTGATTTGAGGACTCAGGGGGCTTAGCACCCTAGACATGGGGTCTATACTATCCGACGCTTGTCCTCTTGGAGAATGAAGACCTGTTTTGTAGTGCTCAGTCTTTATTCCATCATGTCTGTGCTGGCCATGGGTTGGCCTGGATGGTAGATTAGAAAACAAAACAAATAAAAAATTGTAGCAACTTTTCTCTCTCCAACAGAAATGTAGGAAATTTGCTTAAGCCAACAGCCTAACTAATAAGGCTAGAATTTACAAAATGAGCAACCTACTGA
Organism: Colobus angolensis palliatus; assembly: GCF_000951035.1. Taxonomy (NCBI): domain Eukaryota; kingdom Metazoa; phylum Chordata; class Mammalia; order Primates; family Cercopithecidae; genus Colobus; species Colobus angolensis. Next base: position 12,284,791 of record NW_012118043.1, read on the forward strand.
GATCAGGTGTTCTTTCATTCATTCAGGCCCCAAATATCCAATCCCCACTACCAGGTCCCTGCCCTCACACACTTATGGTATAGCAAGAAAGACAAACAAGCTGCCAGGTAATCTAGTGTGGTTAGTGCTGGGACAGGAGAAGTGCTGTGCACCTAAGAAGGCACCTAACCTCACTAGAGGGTTGGGTTGGTGTAGGAGTAGAGGTGAGCATGTCAGCAAAGGCTTTGGGTAGGAAAACATGTAAGCCATATAGTATGAGCTGAAGCCAGGTGGCTTTTCACTGAATGCTTATTTCTTATGGTAACAGCCTATAACAAACTGACTAAAAACACAAAGGAAGCTGTTTATAAAAAGCCAAATTCTACTTCTTATGGGCAAATGGGGTTGAAGAGGTGGAAGGCAGCATGAAAAGTCTCAGGTAATACACATGTTGTTTACACTGACATCCAGAGTGTACAAAACAAAAGCTTTAATGAAAATGCTATACACCTCCCCCACCCATTTTTTAACATGATCATAGCTTTACTTGTGTACACTATACTTCAGAATTAAACATGGAGTCCTTTGATGAAGATTAATTTCTGTAAGTCAGAAGTTATTCTCAAAGAAATGAGAATTATATTGTATCAATACACATTTTAAATAAACTTTTAAGAAATTTTACTTGAACTCTGTATTCTTGAACTCAGTTGTTTTGCTGTGTGTTGGTTTAAAGATCCTGTCATTTTGTTTTTTGCACATCTGAGTAGAAATCTCCAGCTGAGATTTGGTATTCATCAAATCTTTCTGTAGTTGTTGATTTTCAGACACTAATTTATTTAATGCCTCAATATAATTCTCCTGGAGATCTGCTAGTGAAATCTCTTTTGCCTAATAAAAAAGAATACTAGAGTCACTTAATCTGTACAAGAATACTTGTGATCTGTGATACTGCTGTTTGGAAAATTCAGTATTTTTTAGTTGTAAGTAGTTAATCTATGGCTTTAATTTAGAAAAAGTGAAGATTTGTTTTCAGGCCTCTAAGACTAACAGAGATAAAGAATCCTTCAAGTAAATGCTGGTGGAACACTAGAAGCACAATGGGCTTCCTTGTGTGGCAAGGAATTCCAAGGAGGTGGAGGAAGGATGGAACCAGGATGGAGGAAAGTTGTAAGAGGGAATCAGAAACAGGGAAAAAGAAGGAAAATAGTGGCCATGTTTCTTCTGCAAGAAGGTGAAGGTTGAAAAGCCCCAGAATACCAGTGGAAGAAAACAGAGACCTAGTTCAAGGAAATAAATTTGAACAAAAAGTTCTGAGAAAAAAATCTGGCTGGCAAGGACAACTTTAAAATAAATACCCTCTAATATTAAACACTTTTCTACAACTTTGATATCTACTCATATATAAATTTGGACACGATAAGGCAGGATTCAAGTACATAGTGGGAATTACTATTGTGATCTGGTATCATATATTTGATTGCTCTTCAATTTGAGGTGTTTCCTGGTAAGACACTACTTGAAAAAATGGCAGTCTGGGTGATTGTTTTTCTGATGACAAAATATTTTAATTAGTATTATGCAAAGTTATGGTAATCTTTGGAGTTTAATACCATGGTTAGCCTGGTCTTTTCTGCAAAAAAAAAAAAAAAAATTCTGAAAGTAAGCTCATCAAGAATGGTCTAACAAACATAATTTTCCTAACAAAAACATAAACTTTAAAATATATCTGTGAACTATCTGTGTACTAAGTAGTGACTAAGAGCTACAAAATCTTCCGACAAGTTGTAAATGCCAGACAAGATATCAGAGAAGCACATCTGCAGGACATATGAGTTAAAATGAAACTATTATCAATTTTTAAAACATGGTAAATAATGTATTTTATCAGAGCTGTTATTTCATTACTAAGATAATTAGGTAATTTATTAAAATAGACATTTAACTCAAACATTCATTTGTACAAGTAACTTCAGCTTTCTACATGGTAAAATGCAAAAGGGCCCTTTCTAATAATTATTCTTCATAATATGTACAACATATTCACACTGTATGTAAATTCAAAACTAGAGAAAGCTTAAACTGCTGATACGGTTTTCACCAGTTTGATGTCTGATGTCATTAAACATACTTATTAAAAAATGATGATGCTTACCTTTGTTCAGGTATGTTTTAAAAATTTCTCTAAGTTATTATTTTATAAACAATTACTATAGATAAATGAGTATGAAAGGTAATATGAAAACTGAGTAGCAAGCACACATCTAGCTGTGTAAAGAAAGAACAGTATTACCACTATTATTGACAGCTGGAAGTTTCAGGAGAAATTAAGCTGAACAGCATCTCTGGTCATGGTCTGGCTAAAGTTCCCCAAGAGTTCTCAATTCTTAAATATGAACAGATAATCACTGCATAGGAGTCTCTCAATCAAGTACTGCTGAATCATAAGCCTTTACAGAATTCTGTGGTGTAGATCAGTTTAGTTCTTAGAGTTCTCCACTACTAGCTTAATATTGGCTTTATTAGGGGATATCAAGTTCCCTCCCTCCCTTCCTTCCCATCTTCCCCCTTATAAAATGTTTAGCTATTGTCTCCTCTCCTATTATTCCCAACCTTGTGGATTTGTGCTTTAAAAATAAATCCTTTCATATAGTTTTAGAGGGATTTGAGGATACAGCAATATCAGATGAGTGTTTTCACCTGCCACCTTCCATGACAGCGTAATATTCATAAAATCACAAATTAACCACTGAAATAAATAGTTTATTTCAAAATTTTGGACATTGCAAATAATACTGCAATGACCATTTTATGCACATTTGCTCCTAGAGAATGGTTTCTAAGGGAATGTAAAAAGATAACACCATTCTGAAAACAATTCAGCAATGATTATCAAAATCAGAAACACACAAGACACAGGAATTTAGAGGCTATATGTATTTACGCATTTGATGGATATTGCTAAGCTGTCCTCTAGAAAGGCCATATCAATTCACTTTCTCATTGACAGTGCAATCAATCTGTTTCCTTACATCTTTCTAACATTGGCTATATATTAGTTTTTAAAGGTTATTATCAAACCAATTAGTAAAAGAATGTCTATTTATTTTGCTTTATTAGAGAGGTTGAACAGTTTTCTTTGTTTACTAGATATTTATATTAATTCTGTGAGGTATCTACTTACATCCTTTGCCTATTTTTCTACTGGATTATCTTTTCCTTATTATCTTTGTAGGGAATTTTTATGTATTCATAATTTACATTAACCTTTTGTCTGATTATAAATTGTTTTCTCCCTATTAGCCTTTTTTAATAGGGCCTTTTACCTTCCAGAAACTTCACATTTTTATGTTGTAAAATCCTCTATGGCTTCATGATGTTTGGAGAATCTTACCCTTCTGAGAGATTACAAAAATAGTCCCCTGTTTTTCCAGTTGAAATAAGGTACTCTACAATAGTCTTTTGCACATTCTTCCACCCCAGTATCCACAATCCTGGATTGTGAAATTAGAACTTTTCAGAGCAAACAGGGAGCACCTTGGAATTGTATATCTTTTTGGAGGAATACTCTCTGGAAATGCAGGAAAAAAGCATTTATACAATTTTCAGACATCTGACCTACACCAAGAAAAGATGGGTCAGAATAGATGAGTCATTTCACAAATTATAGGAACTTTGTAACAAAACAGTTAAAAGAGCATCTATGCTGCAACTCACTATTGGCTAATCATGTTCTCTCTGGTTTCACAGAAGCTTGTATGCATTTCTTACCCTTGCTACTAGATTACTCTAGTCTCTTAAAGGCTAGAGTAATTTGAGTGATTGCAGCTGATCCAAAATCTCTCTTAAAGGCAAGAATGCTATCTTACTCATCCTGTGTTCATTATAGCACCTACTAAAAGTCCTTGAATATAAAAGATTCTAAAATATTTTACTATGTGAATATCTTGCAGAAAAAAATTAAAGCTAAATTATTTTAAAGACAATATACTTTCTAAAAAGATAACATAAACATAATAATCATTAACAATAATAATAAAAATACCACCATCTAGCATGTATTGCATACTTACTAAGTGCCACGTACTATGCTAAGTCCTTCATATACATTCTTCCAACTAAGAACACAGACTGTAGGTATATTTTGTCACATATATAATATAAAAAAATACATTTGTGGCCGGGCGTGGTGGCTCACGCCTATAATCCCAGCACTTTGGGAGGCTGAGGAGGGCAGATCACCTGAGGTCGGGAGTTCGAGATCAGCCTGACCAATATGGAGAAACCCAGTCTCTACTGAAAATACAAAATCAGCCGGGTGTGGTGGCACATGCCTGTAATCCCAGTTACTCAGGAGGCTGAGTCAGGAGCATCGCTTGAACCGGGGAGGTGGAGGTTGAGCCAAGATCACGCCATTGCACTCCAGCCTGGGTAACAAGAGCGAACCCCGTCTCAAAAAAACAAACAAACAAACAAAAACCCTTCCTGCTGCTGGAGTGGAGAGTAATATTTTGCTCACTTCCAGCATTGTTTTGCCTTCATTTCCTTGAGAAAATTTCTGCAAAAGGATCTAAGTTGATCTTAACTCTCTGTTTATAATGTCAATATTTACAAAGTAGTTTTTTTTAAGGCATGGATAGTAGAAAAACTTAAGTTTCTATTTATGTACCTCATGTAAACCCAATTCGAATTTCATCACCATTTCAGAAAGATGACGATTTTCTAATTTGAGTGACTCCAGCTGATCCAAAATCTCCTGAAAAGGGGAAAGCAGAAAAAAATAAATATAACATGTAAATCAAATGCATCTTACAAAATTTTCCACATGCAATTTTCATTAGGCTAAGTCATATTCTTCATTTACATATAAACATATATATAGATATATATATATATGGACTTTCTAAAAAGATTTATAAGGTGTTATTAAGGTGAATGAACATGAATGGGATGAAGATATCATTCTAACAGGATAAATCAGGTGACAAAGCAGCAAAGTTTCAATTCACTGGTAAATCCCTTAAATCCCTACCCATTCTCCTGTGTTGGCCTCCTCCAACTTGGCTTCTACCTGCAACGTCACATGGAATTGTACTTTATTCATAAAATAATAACTTATTTTCAGTTCTCATTCCCCTTAGCTTTGGTGCTTAACCATTCCCATTTGAAAATATTCCTTCTGGCCGGGCGCGGTGGCTCATGCCTGTAATCCCAGCACTTTGGGAGGCCGAGACGGGCAGATCACGAGGTCAGGAGATGGAGACCATCCTGGCTAACACTGTGAAACCCCGTCTCTACTAAAAATACAAAAAAAAAATTAGCCAGGAGTGGTGGCAGGCGCCTGTAGTCCCAGCTACTCGGGAGGCTGAGGCAGGAGAATGGCGTGAACCCGGGGGGCAGAGCTTGCAGTGAGCTGAGATCACGCCACTGCACTCCAGCCTGGGCGACAGAGTGAGACTCTGTCTCAAAAAGAAAAAAGAAAAGAAAAGAAAATATTCCTTTCCTTGGCTTGGCAAAAACTATCTGATTTTCCTCCTCACTGCTCCCTTTTTTTAAGCTTCATTCCAACATCTTTTATACGCTCAATGAGAAGTATCCTAAGTTTGGTTTGAGTCACTTCTCTTTTTATGCAATGCTTTCTCACTATAATCATTAAGTCTCTCAGGGGGTTTCAAATGTTACCATGAAGAAAGGACAGCCACAGCTAAATACCTAATCCTGATTTTAATCTTCAACTCCAGGCCTTCTGTGGAAATGACTATTATCCACACAAAATTCCAGCCTTTATTCCAAACAAATGTGTTAAACCAAAGTCCTCTCCACTAGTTTCCCCAGTCTGTGTACTTTTCACACAAATTCATCATCCTTCACCAAACTAGATCCCTGTCTTTTCTCTATTTAATTAAAGAGCATCACTTTCCATCAGTTGCCTAAGCTTAAATCCTGTGGAACACCATTCCTTAACTCTGTCTACCTCACCCTCCCTGCCAATCAAATACCATGCCTAGTCATTTTTACCAGCCCAGTATCTCCAGAATTCATCCATTTCTCACTCCCTCCCTTACCCACTGCTCAGGCCACCATCTTACCACTGTAACAGCATCTGGGTGCTCTGTCTCCCTGCTTATTCTCCATTTAAAGACCACTGAATTTTACTCCTGCTTGTGGCCATTCCCTACTGACCTCAAGGTCACAGTATAACTCCTTTATGTGGCTAACAGAGCCCTTCAGCAGCCAGTCCCTGCTTTCCAGTCTCATACCTTCCACTCATCCCACGTGTACTCTAGTTTCAACCACAGCAAGCGTGTTCTACTATCTCTTAGAGACCTCTGTATTTTCCTGTGCCTGAAACACTTTTCCTTCCCCTCACCCAGCTCGCTCCTAACTTTGCTTTGCTATCACACCTTTTGGAAGGCCTTTGCAGCGAGTGGTCTAGATTCAGGCTGCTTGTGATCTCTAGTGACTCTCATCATACACCACTGATACAGTCACTTTACTTGTCTGTGTCTACTCTCACCTCTGCACCACCCTCACTAAACTCTCTGTTAACCAGCATACCCTCAGCTCAAAGCAGGTATCTAATAAAAATTCACTGAATTAAATATTATAAAAATTATGTCTTTAATAAATTCCATCTTTAAAACAAATTTCAAATTTAAAAGTTTTTGTTCAGGCTTCACCTTATGCTCTACTGCTTTTTCTTCTGCCTTTTGCATCTCTGCTTTGAGTCGCTTTTCCATGTCTGAGAAAGAACCTTTGGTGGAAGCAATAGAGATATCTCGCTGATGTAACTCCTGAGTTAGATGGGAGATTTCCATCTTCATTCCTTCTAGTGCAGAACTGTAACTTTGTTCACCCTGTAAAATCTGTTCTTTCAACTAAAGAAAGCAGAAAAGAAAGCACCAAAAGAGAAAGCATTTAGATAGAATAATATGTTACCAGCTAATAAAATAAAAGCTTACCTTATCTCAAGACATTAAATTTCTCCTGAATTAAATCTGCAGAAAAATTAGCAATTTACCAAGTTGCATATCTGTACTGAAGGTCAGGTGGTTATACCTACAATCATTTATTATACCTCAAAACAGGGAGAGATGGGTTATTCAAGTGCTGAGGACCAGAATCAAGGTCCATGCACACTATTTAGAGGACAGTACTTGTGACCTTCATTCTTTTTTTTAGTTGTGAATCTAAAAGTTTTGCTCATATGGTATCTTGGTCCACAGGATAATAAACAGAAAGAACAAGAGGAAGAAACGAGCTAGAAGTAATCTTAAAGAAGTAACAAAAAATACAAAACAACAAATAGGACAGTTAGGACCCACTCATTTAGACACAAACAGCTCTGCATAGCTCAATAGCTGACAAGGATACCAACCACATCATAGCACAGGAGACAATCCACAAATACTATGTTTAGGCAATAAGAAAATATTAAATGACAGTTCATATTTTTTTGCAAGCACTAAGTGTATGTCTTTTAGAAAACTTTTCATTAAAACATGTTTAAAATAAAGTTTTTAAGTTCAAAGGGAACAGCCTTCAATTATCTTAAAGATATTTATTGGACATCGGGGGGATGCCAGAGAAAGAAGGCACTTTCCCTATGCACATTCCACGTACTCTTCCACTCCTAAATATCAAGTGGCCCCTTGAACTACATTTTTCTCTCACTAAAAATAATCCCCCTGTAATCCCAGCACTTTGGGAGGCTGAGACGGGCAGACCACGAGGTCAGGAGATCGAGACCATCCTGGCTAACATGGTGAAACCCCGTCTCTACTAAAAAATACAAAAAACTAGCCAGGAAAGGTGGCGGGCGCCTGTAGCCCCAACTACCTGGGAGGCTGAGGCAGGAGAATGGCGTAAACCTAGGAGGCGGAGCTTGCAGTGAGCTGAGATCCAGCCACTGCACTCCAGCCTGGGCGGCAGAGCGAGACTCTGTCTCAAAAAAAAAAAAAAAAAAAAACCCTCTAATCTCCAAACCCACAGCTCAGTCCATAAACACATACAATTTTGCAATCCTAGGTATGCATATTTTTACCTTCTTAATCTCTGCTCTGTATTCATTGTTATGTGCTTCCATCCTCTTTAACTCTTCGTATTTTTCCATTAGTTCTTGACTCAGCTGTTTACACGTTGCACTCACAGATTCCAAACTGTATGACAAAAATAAGATCCCATATTTAAAACGAAATCAAAATCCCGAACCCTATAAATTGGACTATATAATTTACATTCTTGATGTCCAAAAAATATCCAGCCAATATCTTAAACATCACATCACTCATTTAAACATCACTAAAAAGCCAATCAATAAAAAAACTGTGATAAAAAGTAAATTGTTGTCCCAACGTCAAAAATAATAAACTTAATTTTAGTCAAATGGAAGAGTAAACATATCCTTCAATGATAACAAAGATTATCTCAAGTACTCCAAGTATTCCAAAAGGAATAAAGCAGAAAATATGTGTGTGTATGTATGTCTGTGTATTTAACATGTAGATAAAAGAAAATACTTACTGGTTTCCAAAACCAGAAATAAATGTAAAAACAAAAAATGTATTACTTAAAGATAACCTAAAAAGTGTAAAATGATATTTCTCTTGTTGTTTGCCTAAAGGTTAACAGTTCATGTTAAAAGTAATTTTATCTTTCACATACAGAAAATGCCGGTGTACAAATGATCATGAGTCATGTGTTTAAAACAAAGTATCACACTCTTCCCAATCAAAAAGTTGAGAGGTATGAAAAACCAAAAAAAAATTTATAAGTATGACAATGACAAGAGTTTAGGTGGGTATGGTATAGCATTAGTCAGGATTCAATTAATACCCAAGGAAGTAACACCACCACAGCAGAACAAAAAGGAGGATCACCATGTGTCAACTGTTACCCCTTCCTACCCTGCTTCCGAGGTGGTAGGGTGGACAACCTAAGTGAAGGGCTGCTAAACAGGTGAAAGGTAAAGAAGTAGAGTTAGTACAGACAATTCTTTTGAAGAATTTGGTCTTAAAGAGAAGTACAGAAATGTGGAAATAACTCGACGGAGATACAGGATTAAGGGATGGTTTTTCCCCCAGATGGGTGACGTTATAGCATATTTTATACCAGTGGATATCATTCAGTGGAGAGAAAGAACTTGATGATGTAGAAAAGAAAGGATATAAGTACAAAAAAAGGACACAAGTGGAGTAGTTGGTCTTAGAAGTGCAGAAAGGCACAGATGTGGGAAGACTGGTAGTTTTGATGGCAGAAAGATTAAGAAGTTCTCCTTTAATTGCTTCTGTCTTCTCAATGAAATAAGAACTTAGGGCAGGGCGTGGTGGCTCACACCTGTAATCCCAGCACTTTGGGACGCTGAGGCGGGTAGATCACCTGAGGTCAGGAGTTCAAGACCAGCCTGGCCAACATGGTAAAACCCTGTCTCTACAAAAATACAAAAATTAGCCAGGCGTGGTGGCGCACGCCTGTAATCTCAGCTACTCGGAAGGCTGGGGAGGAAGAATCACTTGAACCGGGAGGCAGAGGTTGCAGTGAGCCGAGATCATGCCATTGCACTCCAGCCTGGGTGAAAGAGTGGGACTCCATCTCAAAAAAAAAAAAAAAGAAAAAAAAAGAAATAAGAACTCAGGCCATTTGTGGATGCTAGAAAAAAATCTTATTTTTTTCACTATGACTATTATATTCATTTACTTTAGCAATATGATGATCAAAAATTCATTTTAACAACTTGAAATTTTTGAAATGTGTGTATAATTATGTACCTGCCTTCAAGACGAGTCACCTCTGCCTGCAGAAGTTCCTCACTAGTATGGGTAAAATTCAACTGCGAGAGCACACTGTCTAAGTCCCCCTGCCCTTGAGAGGTGTACTTCTTTTCTGCCAGACATTCTTCCCGTAGCCTATGGAAAGACATAGGATGATTGTTAAGGCCTTTATCTCTGCAAACACAAAAAATGCACATCTAGTTTGTGTTTCCCAACTATTTTTGATAAACTCTTTGGAACTCTTCAGTTTGTCTCCTGCTTTATAAAAACAATATTGGGAGAGGAAAGACAGTCAAGAGATGCTGAAAGTTAAAAAAGCAGCAATTTACTCCCTTCTTAACTGGGATTTGGCCTATTTTTCAAGGGAAAAAGACAAAATGGCAAAATCACTTCAGTGACACTTGAAACCTTGTACCAAAAAAAACTGAAAAGTTACAGGAGAATTCTGGCAAAAATAAAAATGTGCACCAGACTTAAATCAAGCAAGAGGGCTAGCCCAATGGCTGGTTGCTATTATTGATAAGCAGCTACTAATCACGACCTACTCCACCAAGAAAGTGAGGCCTCCAGGAGACGTGAATGACAATTCCCTGCATGTTTGGATTTTCACAAAGCATGCAAACTGACCTTGGCTTCTAACTTTCTAAACATGAGAGTCTCTGTTAGGGACCCAAACTGGTGGCAGAAGAAAATTAACCACACAAAATTTTATAACACTTTAAAAACCTAACTCAGAAGTTAAAGCCAATTAAGAAAATCCACAATACGATCAAACATAAAATTATGAATATACAATATTAAAACCAGTGCTTGGACGGGCATGGCAGCTCACACCTGTAATCCCAACACTTTGGGAGGCCGAGGTGGGCAGATCATCTGAGGTCAGGAGTTCAAGACCAGCCTAGCCAACATTATGAATGGCTAGCTCTAAAAATACAAAAAACTAGCCAGGTATGGTGGCATGCACCTGTAGTCCCAACTACTCGGGAGGCTGAGGCTGGAGAATCGCTTGAACCTGAGAGGTGGAGGTTGCAGTGAGCTGAGATTGTACCACTGCGCTCCAGTCTGGGCAACAGAAGGAGACTATCTGAAAATAAAATAAAAATAAAAGTAAGCCTAGTGCTTAATGCCTAGTCATTAAGTGGCTAAGATGAATAATATTTAAGATTAAATTTACCTTAAAGCTTCTACAGCATGTTGAGTGTCAGTTGCCTTTACTTTTTCTTGCAACTTCTCCTTTTGCATTCTTCCCTCGTGGATGAGATTTTCTTGAGACTGAAGAGCTGCCCTTAATTCTCTCTTTTCTTCCTGCAGAGCCTGCAAAAAAGTCAAATATGATTGTAATTTTCCTTCAATTCTTTTTTCTTCCTGCAAAATCTGCAAAATACCCAGAAATTTCTAAGCCAGCTATTATTACAATTTTTCTATTTCATAAGAAGCCAGGAAGTCAGACTATAAGTTATGTAACAGTCACAATATTAACAAAACTATCAATATCTGATCCATCATTTATAAAGTAGGGAAGAAAGTATAAATTCTAGAACCTAGTTCTAGCTTAATAACACTCTCTTAAAACACACATACACACGCTTCCCCCAATTACAGTGATTTTAAAACAGACCTCTAATAGTTTTTCAGATTCCCTCAATTTTTCTTCTTTTTGCTGCTGCTCCTGCAGGACAGTCATACTGGTTCCAACCAAGTCATTGACTCTCATGGTGAGGCGCTCTATTTCCAACTCATTGGCACAGATAGTGTCATTGGCCCGCTCCAGTTTACTGCTTAAGTGTTGAATTTCTGATTGGCTGGAAAGTTCCACAGACTCTAATTTCTGTTTCCGATTGGTGAGCTGAGCCTAGAAACACAGACTATCAATCAATAGGTAAAAGGGAAATTATAAAATAATCAATGAATAAGACTAAAATGAAACTATTATTTCCATAAAAGCATAAAGCACTGGCTCACTAAAATATATATACATTGAGAAGGGGTAAGAAAGAATTGAGAGGCTGGGTGTGGTGGCTCATGCCTGTAAGTCTAACACTATGAGAGGCTGACGTGGGCAGATCGTTTGAGCTCAGGAGTTGGAGATCAGCCTGGAAACATGGCGAAACCCTGTCTTTATCAAAAATTGGCCGGGTGCGGTGGATCACACCTGTAATCCCAGCACTTTGGGAGGCTGAGGCAGGTGGATCACGAGGTCAGAAGATCGAGACCATCCTGGCCAACATGGTGAAACCCCATCAAAATACAAAAATTAGCTGGGCATGGTGGCGTGTGGCTGTAATCCCAGCTACTTGGGAGGCTGGGGCAGTAGAATCACTTGAACCAGGGAGTCGGAGGTTGCAGTGAGCCGAGATTGCGTCACTGCACTACAGCCTGGTGACAGAATGAGACTCTGTCTCAAAACAAAGAAACAAAAAATACAAAAACTACCCAAGCATGGTGGCATGAGAGGATCACTCGAACCCAGGAAGCGGAAGTTGCAGACAGCCAAGATCATACCACTGCGCTTCAGCCTGTGTGACAAAGTGAGAACCTGTCTCAAAGAAATAAATAAATAGAAAAGAATGGATAAAGTAAAGGGATTCCCCCGGCCGGGCGCGGTGGCTCAAGCCTGTAATCCCAGCACTTTGGGAGGCCGAGACGGGCGGATCACGAGGTCGGGAGATC
>NW_012118043.1:12297947-12336411 GCF_000951035.1 Colobus angolensis palliatus
CTATGCATCCCAGCAATATTGGGTTTTAGCTCCAGACTTTTCAGTATTTACAAGTTTTAATCCAGCATCCTGGCTGGTAACTTCATCTACACACTGAAGATGAATATAAATAATCTGTGGAGGTAAACTTCCCTTATTCTAAATATTTCTAAAGGTAAAAGCACACAATTTTATTTTAGAAATACAAGTAGAAATATCTCTGGGAAGTCTATCTGTTGCAGATTTAAAGATTTTATTATTTGCAGTACAGGTCCAAATCCTGTACTGTATACTGTAGTCAAATAAAGTAGATGCTAAAAACTTCCCATAAGCCAGAGAGAGGGTAGAAGAGAGGTGAAGAGACAGACAAATACTGTTTGTATAAATTACTGATCAAGATTTCAGTGCAAAGAGCCTTTTTTTTTTTTAACCAGATTCCTACAATGGTATAAAGGAAGAACATCAACATTTAGGTTTAGATTCACTAGAACAATTGCTAAGCATGGAACTGTCTCCAAACTTTTAAATATAATATAAACTTTTTTTTCAAAGAGGAAAGGTTTCCTGTGCAGAATAAATAAATGCAGAGAACGGGTGAGGGTGAGAAGGAGCCAAGGGTTAGAGCCCAGCTTGCTGAAACGTCCCTTAGTCCTACCCTTAATCTGTACAGCAGCCCTGGGTCTTAGCAAAACACAGCTAGAAACCCACTGCCCAAATGGGCACTCAGATAATACATAATAAAAAACACTATCTTCCTAATACTGCAAGAGCTACCTAATACTATCAACTCAAATCTGTGATCTTAAACTCAGTATTATATAATAAACTAATAGTCAAACCAAGGTATACTTTAACCAGTGATTCTAGATTTGCTAAATACTAATAAACTTCTCAGTTTTGAAGAATGAAGAACATAACCTTCTTTCACTGATTTACTATTTTGGTCACACAAAAATACAGTGTTTTAAGCATAGTGAAAAGTACATAATCAACTCAAGCACAAACTCTAAATTTTCGTTGCCTAGAATACACTAGGGTTGCACTACCATCGCAGTCACTCACATGCGGCCACTGCACAACTAAACTGTGGCTAATCTGAATTGAGATGTGCTCTTAACTGTAAAACACAAATTCAGTTAAAGATTTCAAAGACTCAGTTAAAAAAATGTAAAGTAAATGTTGTAATATTTGACATATTGAGTTATTAAAATTAATTTCACCTTTTTACTTTTTAATGTGACTAGCAGAAAATTTTAAATTACATGTGACTCACCAATATCTATTAGCACTATAATAATCTCAAGAATACCTCATCAATACTAAGAAAGTCAAAAATAATTACTTAAAATACTTATAAAATAATGATTATTTCTGATAATTATCTGGCTTTAGAGGTATTTTAAGGCTGGCATATTTTTAAACTTTTTTTTTTTTTTTTGCAGTAACCACTAATTCTTTGAGCCAGAAACAGGCATTCCTCTTTTTAATCTAACATTTAGCATTCTATTGGAGTGGGTAGCGTTATTTCAGCAATACAAATCACAGCAGAGGTGGTTAAAAGAAGCAATCAAGAAGGCAATTTACATCAGGGAGACTGAAATTGAAACTGCAACAAATGGCCAGTGTGGGCAGCTAAAGGGTGAAGGAGAGTGGAGAAGAAATTGGGGACTGGGGGTTGAATTCAAATCCTCTTCTGGATGTGTGATAGGTACTTCCTGGTGCTTCAAGAAAAGGACTCTCCCAGATAGTGAGATTACTATGAACAATGTGATATGAAGCAACAGGGCTTTTTATTTTCCAAAGAATCCCAATATAAAGTTATGGCCATTGTAAGCATCAATCCCTTACTAAGCTCCCCATCACTGTCAATTCCAAATGCACCAGTGCAGGCCACAGCCTTGCAGCATTTCCACTAGAGAGCAGCCTAAAGAGCCTGCTAACAACACAGCTCCCACTAAGATCCTGTTATCACTGTTGTGTCTAGGCTACTACGAACTTTTAAACAGTAAGTCTAAGTCAATTCAATTAACTCTGATATTTCTACCAAGACAACAGATTAACATTTGAGTTAGAGTCTTTTTTTCTTCAAAAGTTGTGACAGCAAAAGGATGCTTTTAAAAATATAACATATATACTTATAAATACATTTATATACATATAATTAACAATGGATTTAAAATTAACTTGAAGAGTATCTTACAGCTCATCTAAGCATTTCAAAAGGAAAACATATAGAGCAACCTCTACTTTTTTCACATACTGTTTATCAGCTAAATATTTTATATTGGCTTAATATTTTAATTTTTTTTCAAATGTTCCTAATGTTCTCTAAGTCTTCCTTAAACATTTCCTTTGCATTATGTAGGCAAAAGAAAAAGTAGCAGGCAAGTTGTTGCCTTCTAAACATAAATGACCTTGGTTTTAGACTGTACTGATCCTTTTCTTATATTATATAACCACCATTCTGTTATTACATCTAGCATTACAGTTTAACAACTGTACTTTTAAATAAAATACATTTTAATATTTGATAGAACAAACATCCCCCATTACTCTTTTTTAAAAAATGTTGGCGACCGGGTGTGGTGGCTCATGCCTGTAATCCCAGCACTTTGGGAGGCTGAGGCGGGTGGATCACTTGAGGTCACGAGTTCGAGACAAGCCTGACTAGGATAGTAAAACCCCATCTCTACTAAAAACACAAAATCAGCTGGGCATGGTGGTGCACACCTGTAATCCTAGCTACTTGGGATGCTGAGGACGAGGATTGTTTGAATGTGGGAGGCAGAGATTGCAGCGAGCCGAGATTGCACCACTGCACTCCAGCCTGGGCAACAAGAGTGAAAATCCACCTCAAAAAAAAAAAAAAAAAGTTGGCTAGTATCATTCATTTATCATTCCATATGAATTTTAGAATCATTTTGTTCCTGAAAACTTTATACTCAGTAAATTATATAACCATTTAAAAAACAAATTTAGATCTCTATCAAATACTTTACACTAAAATAATTTTTAGATAAAATGCATTAAAAAGAAATGATAAAGCATTAGAAGAAATTTGACTTAGGTAAGACTTTATAGTATGATATCAAAGATAGAAATGCTGAAGAAAAAATTGATAGATTTAAGTAATTCTAATTAACTGTTTATAAAACAATTGTATTTCCATAAAAAAATTAAGGTAAACTGAGTACACACACACAACTGTAACATAATAGCAAAGGGCTTATACTTCATACTTAAGTGTATGAAGAGCTCTTTCAGAATAGTAAAATACAAACATCTGGCCGCGTGTGATGCTAGTACTTTGGGAGGCCAAGATGGGCAGATCACTTGAGGTCTGGAGTTCAAGACCGGCCTGGTCAACGAGGTGAAACCCCATCTCTACTGAAAATACAAAAATTAGCTGCGCATGGTGGCGAGCACCTGTAATCCCAGCTACTCAGGAGTCTGAGGCAGGAGAACTGCTTGAACCCGGGAGGCAGAGGTTGCAGTCAGCCAAGATCAGGCTACTGCACTCCAGGCTGGGCAACAGAGACTCTGTCTCAAAAAAGAAAATAAAATAAGATTAAAAAAAAATCCTAAAAGAAAGGTGAATAAAGGACACAAATAATTTATGAAAAATGAAAATGGCCATAAACAGACGAAAAAAGTGCTCAACCTCACTCATATTACAACAATGTATATTAAAACAATGATATCATTTTTTTCACCTATAAGATTAGCAAAGACAAGCCTAAAAGTGGGGAAAGTCAAAAGAAATAATAGTGCTTAATGTAGGGAAAATATGAGGAAATGGATATTCTCACATACTACTAAAGAAAGTCTATCAATCCATCATTGGAGAAAACTTTGGCAATGTATATTAAAATATTTGAATGTACTCTTATACAGCAAATCCAATTCAAGGTCCATTTCCTAAGAAAATATATATTCCTAAATGTTTATATAAGGATGTTAATCTAAGCACTATTTACAAAAGTGAAAAGTAAAAAACTAAATGTTATACAGTAAGGGACTGGTTACAAATGTCATCATACGTTTGACGATAGGGTGGACTTCTATGTAATCATTATGATTACAAATTTGTTGACATGTCATATTTAAAAAGGAAAAATTTTAAAGCTGTGAAGTGCTTAGCATAGTACCTGATCACATAGTAAGCATTCTATATATTTTAAAGTTATTACTTCATGGAAAATTTCAAGCATACACAAATATAGAGAGAGTAAGATGATGAACCCCTACCACACAACTTCAAAAATTATCAACACTTTGCTACTGTCAGTATTTTTTAAAGTTTGCAACTACCCCTCCCTTCCCATTCACAGTGCATATAGGTTTTTCCTACCAAAAGTACATGAATGTATTGCACACTGTATGTAAGCATACACAAAGTCAGAAGAAATTTATACCAAAATTTTATTCATGGTAAATCTCTAAACGGTAGAATTATGGGTGATTTATTTATTTCTCATTTTATCCGCATTTTCTCATTTTTCTAAAATAAGCATGTATTATGTAATTTTAATAGCTTATTAAAAGAAATGAATTCAAGCAAATATATGTCAAAGAATGAGAAGTTGTTTCTGAATTATACTTTTAGATGTTAAAAACATACAAGAAAAAAATTATACAAAGATTTTTTTTTTTAATGAAGGGTAGGTTAATATCCACTTAGTCTCCCAGGTTTTCTACTGCTATTGTTCAATGGTGACCCACATTTCAACCAAATGCAATATATCAACCTTGACGGGATTCTGACTCAAACATCCAATTGTAAAAAGAGTTTTTTGGACAACTGGGGAAATGTGAACAGACTGGATATTAAGTTATATTAGAAGTTATTATTCTATTAATGTGATACTGATATATTGTAGTTATTTTTTAAGTCCTTATCTGTTTGGAAATAAGATGATATCTATGATTTGCTCTGTAATATTCCACCCAAAAATAAGAAGTAGGGAATGGTATAGAGTTTCAGTTTGACAAGATAAAAAAGTTCTAGAGATCTGTTGTACAATGTACATATAGTTAACATTACTATACTATACATTTAAAAATGGTTAAGGTGGAACATTTTATGTGTATTTTACCACAATTAAAATAAAGATTTACAAGATAACTATTAATGCTCGTTAATGGATATAGATAAGTGTATTTAGACGTTTAAAAAAATGATGATCATACAGCACTGGTATACACTGAATCATTGAAAGATTTAATTTTATTTAGTTTGCCAAGGGAGAAAGATAAATACATTTATATGTAACATTTTTATTAAACAATCAGATAGTTTTAGGTTAAACAAAACTATCAGAAGAATAATTCAAACACCCTTAGTAGGAAAAACAAATGTTGGCTGTTGAAAGACTTCTTAACTCTAGCCGTAGCTGAATTACAGTAAGTAAAAATCCCATTTTTGCTAACAATGAAGTTTTTATTACGTAGAGTCAATAATCACAATAGTAATTTGGAATAGAATAACAGTAATGTGAAAAGAGACTCTATAATCAATAATACTCCATGGATAAACAATTGAGAACTGTAAAAATTAAGACTCAATTTGTTTTTTTATCAATCTGAAGCCTACAACTAGAATATAACAATATCTTGGTCAAGTGTGGTAGCTCACACCTGTAATCCTAGCACTTAGGAGGCCAAGGTGGGAGGATAGCTGGAGCCCAGAAATTTGAGATCAGCCTGAGCAATGTAGCGAGACCTCATCTCACGAAAACCAACAAACTTTTTTGTTGTTGTTAAGAAAAAAAAAAACATATATGTATATATAAAACAATACTTTATAGTTATTAGGTCTGTATAGTGCTTTGGCATTCAAGTAAAAAAACTGGTCTAGACATCTCATGATTTCACTGGTCTGTCTGGCTGCGTAGCTTGCTGTGGCCTAAAAAATAAACTTCTTCCTTGCAGTTGTTGTGAACTTTTCCTATCATTTTGAATGAAGTCACTCACAGCACAGCCACTGTCGGTAGTTTATCAGACAGCTGATATTTCAGGGAGATGAACAAAAAGTTAATGCATTATTGAGACTTAAAACAGCATATAAATGCAGATTATTTTTAAAAAGCCAAAAAGCCAAAAAAAGCAAAAAACAAAAAAACCTCCCTTCTAGCTATTTCAACTTACCCAGTCTGTTCCCTCATTCTATAAAACTAAGATAACTACCAACCTTGACAGATTATCATAATATTAAACAGAGAACACATACAAAAATTGTCTAGAAGCAGCACTGGGTCAATGTCTAGCACATAACAGATGATCGCAATTTTTTTTAGTTTCCTTTATGTTCTTGATTCTAACTGAAAAAGGAATGAGCTGAATAGATGCTTACAAGACATATTCCTAAAGTAGGTGTCTGGTTTTTGGTTTTGCTTAAGTCATTAAGAGAAAAGTTTCTATCAGTGTTCTAAAATAAGTATTTTTGTTACCACAAAGACACCACTTTTAGTTAGTGTACACACCATTGCCATGTGACTCTCTCCACATCTGTCGGCATGGGCAGACAAACTGAAGCTCCCCGGCTGAGGCACCTCGGCCAAGACATCCCAGTGACCACAGGGATGGTGCAAAGCACAGACTATAGTAGAGCTGAGAGACCTAACAAGAGACAGAAAGACATGGAAAAGGAGACAGAGGGAGGAATGGGATTGTGGTAAGGAAGAAAGAGAGGGGAAGAAGAGAGGGCAACAAAGCCAGGGACCAAGATGAGGACACTGAACACGGATGCAAGCATAGAGTGAGCCTCAGTAAGCAAGACAATGATAGAGAGTGGGTAAGCAAGTCAGAAACCAGCAAAGAGGCAAAGCGGCAAGCCGGCACAAAGACATGAGCCTGGACAGGACAGTGAATACACGCATGTGTGAGGGCAGGAGGGAAGGAGGAGCTGGGTCTAGATGCTGAGGAGGAGAGGCTACCTAAACAAGAAAGAGAGCAGGGTTCGTGGAGAGAAGCTGAAAGAGGCTAAACGGTACCAGGACACTGCATTAAGGTAGTTCAAACTTGATCAAAACCTATCTGCTTTTCATTATTTTAAAAAGTCTTAGGCCTACCTGAATTATCTCTGATTGTTCAGCCAGAGCCTTCCTTTGTGCCTCCAGCGAAGATACCTGTTGCTGATAAATCAAGCGTTGTTTCTCCCAGTCCAGCGATTTCTGACGGAATTCCTGAGGAAGCAATTAGAGTACTTAATTTCTGAGTGCTTCTCCTCACTGTCACTACTTCCCAGACTCCCTTCTACTTTAATTTCTCCCCATGTCCCTGGGTACGCTCGCACCTTTCTCCACAGCAGGAGACCCATTACTCACTTAGCTAACAGAGCCAGAGAGTAACACTAAATTCCTCACATACTGTGCCTCTGGATATCTGTCTTTCTAAATTTAACACCCTAATGGTGAGGAGTATGAAACGCAGATGCTAAGCACTGGATTCAGATGTTTTTATGGATTTGCTGCCACCTAAGGGTTGTTATAATTTTCTAGTGAATTTTCAGAAAACTGATGTTAAGATAACTAAAATTTTAAAGTATGATTACAGATATCCCTCGCTATCCAAATTCTTGATATCCAGACCCAAGAATTGAACAGATTAAATTTTCAGATAAGTCCTTTGGTAACCCAAATCTTACTTCTCAGTATCTAAAACTCAAGAACCAAGTAGATTCAGACAATACAATATCCTTTGATATCCAAATTTTTATTATCTCAACAGAGGAACTGCAAAGGCTTGAATAACAAAGAAAATCTGTACTAAATTTTAACAGATATTTGTAACCCAAAGCCGAACAGTTCAAAATTAATGATGGATCAATAGTAACATCAAATTGCATGATCAAGAAAATGATTTCAATATTTATGAAAATGGGGCAAATCAAAGGGAAAGGAAATTCAATCTTTCTATCACTGTCTTCCAGGATCCTCAACTCCAGAAGTCTCAGGCTCCTTAAGATAACTGTTGTTAACCAAATTTCTGATATTCATTCATTCAATCATTCTACTATATATGCCAGGTACTGCTTTAGGTGTCAGGGATACAATACTTAACAAACAAAAACCCTAGTCCCACTCAACTGGGGGCAACAGATGACACATTTCTTGTATGGTATAGCAGACGGTAATACACGATTTGGAGAAAATAGCATGAAGTCTTCAGAGTTGGGGTTGTAATTTTTAAAAGGGATGGCCAGACTGAGTGAAAAACATTTTAGTAAACACTTAGGGAGATGAGGGTGAAGTTACAATACTCTGGGTGGAAAGAACAGCCTTGAAATAAGAGCATCCTGGTGTGTATAAGGGTGAGAAAGGAGACTGGTGTGGCTGGAATAAAGTGAATGAAAGGGAAAATAGGAGAAGACAAGGTATGAGAATGAGACCACGTAGGCCATTAGGATAACCTAGGTTTTTTTTCTTTTTAATACTTTAAGTTCTAAGGACCATGTGCACAACGTGCAGGTTTGTTACATATGTATACATGTGCCATGTTGGTGTGCTGCACCCATTAATTCATCATTTACATTAGGTATATCTCCTAATGCTATCCCTCCTCCCCCTGCTCCCCACAATAGGACCCGGTGTGTGATGATCCCCTTCCTGAAGCTGCTGGAAGGTTTTTGTATAGGAAGTGATATAATTTGATTTACATTACAGCAGAATCATTCTGGCTATTGTGCTGAGAAAAGAGAAGTCTAAGATGACTCCGAGGTTTTTAGGTCGAGCAAACTGAGTTGCTATCAACTAAAACATGAATCAGTGTTGGGGAGATGAGGAAGAGAAAGACAAGACCTTTAGCTTGGATATGTTAAGTTTGACACATTTCAGACACCATAGTGGAGATAGGAAACAGGCAGTTGAAAGTTATTCTGTCATGAAGAGGCAAGGTCTCGGCTAGATATATAAATTTTGAATTGTGAACATATACACAGTGTTAAAGCTATGAAATTCAATGGGACCAATAGGGGAGTGAGCGTAGACAGGAAAAAAAAAAAGGAAAGGTCCAATGACATGATCCTAGGTTAAGGAGTAACGGAGACTGAGGAGTGATGAACAAGGAGAAAAATGAGAGAAATGTGGTTTTTCTCAAGCCAAGTCAAGAAAGTGGGTAAGGAGGCGGGAGAGACCAGCTCTCCTACAAAGCTGTAGGTAGGATGAGGAAGATGAGGACCAGCCCACAGGCTCTGGGAATGTGTAAGTCACTGGTGACCTCTATGTGAACAGCTTCTGTAGTGTGAGGGGACAAAAGCCTTGAGTGGGTATAAGAAAAATGAGACAAGAGAAACTGGAGACAAGTATAGATAACGGAAGTAATTTTTTAGTTATAAAATGAAAGAAATAAAATGGGGCAGAGGAGGAAGAGACAGGTCAAGAGAGGATATTTAAGAGGAGGGAAATTTGGATGCTGGTAAAAAATATCCAGTAGAGAGAAAAAATTAAGGGTGCAGAAAAGAGAGGTTGAACTACTAGAGTAATGCCCTGGGTAGAAAAGGGGAGGGCATGGGTAGTTCCTCCAGGAAGGCAGGCAGGGTACATGGGCACAGATGCAGATAGGTGGGTGGACACAGAGCTGGAAGTCTATACACAGAAAGGAAGATATAACCCAAAGGTGAGCATGTGGGGATAGGTGTTGAGAGTTTGAGGAGAAAAGCAGAAGTCTGATATACTCATTATGGAAAGCAGGAGATGAGAGGAAATACAGTACGATTCCAGGTAGCATTAGGACTCATTTGAGGTTAGGGACCATGAATTTAAAGTGAGATCAGACAGTACAGTTAGGGTTTTCTCCAGCCATGTTCAGCGATTAAGGGTGCAGAAAAGAAAAGTTGAACTACTAGAGTTTTCTCCAGCCATGTTCAGCGATTTGCTGACAGGTAGAGAGTGGGCAGAAAGGTGGACTTAAGCAGATCTGTGATTCTGCCAAGCAAATATGAGGAAGCAAGAGAGGAGCACACGAGATGAAAGAGAAAGTTAAAAATGTAATCACAGAATTTAAAAGCTGGCTAAAGACCAATAAGTGAGAACACTGAGTAGATAATGGAGCAGTAAAAAGGCGGCAGAATTCAATCATTTTAAGGGATGGATAATGATTACTGAGAGTCAAAGGACTAGAGAGAGTTAGCTGAAAAGATAGGGATTGGTAGTCTGATAATTAAATGCTTGAAAACGAGATTCTAGAGGGGTGGCATATATTGGTAATGACAAGAGCTGAGGAATGGCAATGGGAATAAGTAGATGAGACAGAGAGATAATCAAACTATCTATGGAGGAAAGAAAGACAAGAAACTGTAAGGTCAGAGTATTATAAGCATCATCCCTCCAAATCCTGAGATCCTCAAAGTTATGGTAAGAGTAATGTTGGAGAGAACTGACAGTGAGCTGGGTGCTGAAATCAATGAGCCAAGGAAATAACCCAGAGATCAGAAGATGACTACTTTGGTTGTTATGTACATTGGCTGGCAGCATAGGCTGGTAACATGAAAATCAAAGATGAGGTTTTTGAGGTAGAAAGGAAAGAAAATAGGAAGTGGCAATGAGAAGCAAGAAGGATATAGGGTTTAGGGGGAAAAGGTATTGCTGAAAAGGGTGGAAGGGAAGCAGTATCTGCAGTCTTCTGATTCTAAGCTCTTCAAATGTAAAAAAATTTGAGATATAAAGGAATATTAAACACAGAAATTATAATTTTAAGTAACAATAATATACTGGCATTTGTGGGTGACAGGTCACTGAGAGTAAAAACTTGTAAGTGATCACACAAAGATGTTGAACAATGTTTCTCAAATCAGAATAAGCTAGGGGAGCTGGATACAATGCAGATCCCTAGGTCCTATGCCATACTGCTGGATCAGCATTTCTGAGAGCCTAAAAGCACACTGGGAATTCTTATGTCCACTGAAAAACTAATGGCAAGGACAGAGGAAGAGAGTGACAGATTTGTGCTGCTCCTTCATCTACTCTTGGTACTATTAGCTCACCACCTCCCCTTAAGTTCTCCATATATGCAACAATCATGGAGTTATTCAGTCTTAATAAAAACAAAGTCAGCAGAGAAGGAAGTGAATGCCTTACTACATCTAAATGGGAATTGAGAATAATCTGATACAGAGATTACTTTGTACAAAAAGTGCTATGTACTTTCCACATTTACTAAGCCCCCACTTTATTAGGTGCTTGAGATACAATGATATATAAGACAAGAACAATGCCCATAGAGGACTGTCTGTAACTAGTGGTCAATGCTTCCCAATGGGAGAGACACTGGCGTTTGAGGTACAATAATCCTTCCTGTGTGGAACAATCTTAGGCATATTTAGTATCCCTGGTCCCTGTCCCCTAAATGCCAGTTTTATTATGCTCAGTCATTTTGACAACCAAAAAAAAAAGGCCTCCATACATTTGCAAATGCTCCCCAAGGGTGGTAGTGCCCTGTTGAGAATTATTGATGGCCAGTAATCCCGTTAACCACAGGGAATCAGATGATGATAGCATGTATGGTGGATCACCCTCTCACCTTTGAAATAGCTTAGTGGCAGTCCTAAAGATGGTAGAAAATTGGTTTCAGAAAATAGTGCCATTAGAAACAGCATTTTCCTACATGAAGGCTGACAATCACTATGAACAAATTATTACTATGAACATACCTCTATTTTTGCAGTTAACCTCTCAATTTCAGACCGATCTTCCCTGTGATTTTTGGTATTTCCTCTGAATTCTCTCATTTGCTTTTTCTGAAGCTTTTCATAGCTTCTCTTCAGTATGCCTAACTGTAGAAACAGTTATTTCTATACTTAAAGTTTAAGAATTTATAGAGTAGTGGTGAGAAAAATTTGTATTATGAAAACAAGAGCAGTGCTAACCAGTATTACTGAGAACATGTTAGATTTCCAAACTAAAACACAAAAGGAAACTAAAAATTAAATATGTAAAACAAACATTAGTAAAGAAATACATTCAAAGAAAAAATTTAAAAAAAATTTTAAACAGAAGTTTTTTATTACAATAGCCTTGCAACTTAAAGATCCTACCACCTAGCCCCACAATAAAAGCAGCAAATAAAAACTCTTTTTCTTTCCTCTAGGTCTGTGATTCTCAAAGCTATGCTCTTGCAGAGCACTGATATTTAGGATGCAGGAGAAGAATACTTTGCAATTAAATCAGAATAAAAGCAGTTTTTTCCAAATCTGAAGAATAAAATTGAGTTAATGGACAGAATTTTTTTACTTATTTATCCCAAAATGCTTCTTAAATTTTGGATCCTCCATTATTTATAATCTAGTAACTGATAAAAATTAAAATATTAAATGTAATTTTTGGTATCAAGTATTTCACAGTATTACACAAAAACAGCCCTAACTTCTTTCAGGTACTCAACCAAGAAACATATTTTAGCATCTCTTCTAGGTAGCATCAAACCTACAATTAGGCAAACCTCTTTACCTGGATTAAAGAACAGAGAAATAGATTCCCACTCCTGTATCTTCCATGCAGTATATATTTCCCACTTCACAAAGTAGAAAGTGGCTTTCGTTAACAAAGTTCTCAAGGGTGAAAGAGAGAGAACTACATATACGACATTTAACAAAACTAAAATCTCACTTCTTCATGTAGTTTCTTCAACTCCTGCTTATACTCCATGGTCATCTCTTGCTTGATTTTTTCATGTTCTTCTACCTGCTGATGCAACATTCCAACCTAAAAGCAGAAAAGTGGTAGTATTTTTCATTAGCATTGAAACAACATCCCTGAGGTATAAAAATATAAAATAATCTCTGTATTTATTTGTAAATTCAAGTTCTCAAATGCATATATATGGTTACCCCACTTCTTAGGAAGTCAAATACCTAGTTATTTAATAAGTCTTAACATTGCCAAAAAATAGTGAACTAACAACTAGTTTTTAGAATTTCTAGGTTTAGATGAAAACTCTCTTTCTTTTTTTTTTTGTTCTTTTTGAGATGGAGTCTCGCTCTGTCGCCCAGGCTGGAGTGCGGTAGCCCAATCTCGGCTCACTGCAACCTCTGCCTCCCAAGTTTAAACAATTCTCTGTCTCAGTCTCCCGAGTAGCTGGGATTACAGGTGCATGCCACCACACCTGGCACATTTTTGTATTTTTAGTAGAGACGGGGTTTCCCCATCTTGGCCAGGCTGGTCTTGAACTCCTGACCTCGTGATCCACCTGCCTCGGCCTCCCAAAGTGCTGGGATTACAGGTGTGAGCCAGCGCACCCAGCCGAAACTGTCTCTCTCTGTCTGATTATTCTACTCAACCCTTCTCATCAAAAAAATCTCACGAAAATAAGAAATATAAAGTTTTGAGAGCCCTGGAAACCAACAATACTTCATAAAAAATCTAGAAGACTTTAAGAATAATTTCTCTACAATAAAGTACAGAATAGTAATGTCAGACAGGAAAAAAAAGGAGGCTTGTGCCTGCTTTACCATTTGCCCAACTTCAGAGAAACGAGTTCCACCAACCATGGTAAGGAAGTTATCCTAACCCACTTTTCAATGATTTGATACCAGAGACATCTATTTTCTGCCAAGCCTTCACCTCCACAAGTATCCAGAAGTAATTCTTTTAATAACCAGCTAGAATTTCATCTACTGATAAGTAGGAAGGGAGAGGGAAAACAGGGAACAGGAGGGAATAAACAAACACCATCTAGAACAGTAAATTTCTTAAAAGTACTAGAAATAAACTACTTATAAGAATGAGAAGTTAATGCAATTCCAATAAAAAATTATAGTGGAATTTATTTTTGTAAGAGAACTTGAAAAAGTCAATATAAAGTTCAAACTGGAAGAATGGGTAAATACAGCCAATAAAATGGAAAAGTCTAGTTTTAAAAAAAAAAAGATGTAAGTGAATGATGTAACTGAATTTCTGGATGAAAGGAAACTTTCTGAGCTTAAAACTAATGAAAAAGTAATTTTAAAATGATACATTTAACCATGTAAAACTTCTATTTTAAAAAAATCCAATTAACAAAATTAAAAGGTAAATAAACAGAGAAATATTTACAAAAAATCAAAGGGCTTTTAACTTTTAGTATACAAAAAACTCTTACAAATTTGTAAAAAGTAGTAAGCTCTCAACAGAAAAATAACTCAAGGACAAGAATGATTCCCACAAAAATATAAATGTCCAATAAACATGAAAAAAGACTTAATTTCACGAGTAATCAGAGGAAAACATCCAATGGCATTTTACATCTATCAAATTAGGAAAGATCTTATAAAATAAGACTTATGTGGGTAAGTTATTTGGAATCAAAGACCCATAAAGTGTTGAAATACAAAGCACGTGACTTCCAGAAAGCAATGTGGGAGTGTATATTAAAACACTCATAAATATTCTTAACCTTGACTTAGTAAACACTACTTTTAGAAATTCATGTAAAAAAAATAAATGGAGAGCCAGGTAGAGCAGCTCCCATCTATAATTTCAGCACTTTGGGAGGCAGAGGCAGAAGGATGAGTTGAGCCCAGAGGAGTTCAAGACTAGCCTGGGCAACATGGTGAGACCCTGTCTCTACAAAAAAGGAAAAGAAGAAAATAAATGCAGATGTTAAGAATTTGTCGGGACCCGGCATGTTGGCTCATGCCTGTAATCCCAGCACTTTGCGAGGCCAAGGCAGGCAGATCACTTGAGGTTAGGAGTTTGAGACCAGCCTGGCCAACACAGCAAAACCGCATCTCTACTAAAAATATAAAAATTCGCTAGACCTGGTGGCAGGTGCCTGTAATCCCAGCCACTCGTGAGGCTGTGGCACAAGAATCGCTTGAACCCAGAAGATGGAGGTTGCAGCGAGCCGAGACGGCATCACTGCACTCCAACCTGAGCAACAGAGTGAGACTCAGTCTCAAAAAAAAAAAAACAGAAATTGTCAATAGGGATTTGTTCTTTTATAAAAACTGGACAAACTGGAAAAAATCTTAATGTTTATAAATAAATTGTGAATGAATATAATGAATGAAAGTACATAATAAAATATGCAAACATTAAGCTGTATTAAAACAGTTAACATGCAAAATGCTTACCACTTAAAAAACATATGGATATAAAAAGTATACTACACTAAAATCCCAATTTTGGGAAGGATTTTTACTGAAGTTTACTTACATAGCTTAAAGGAAATACACCAAATGTTAATACAGATTAACTCTGATTCAAGGCATTATGATTATTTTTTGCATCATAGTTTGTCTTTTCTAAATTTTCTCCAATGGCTACTGCTTTTACTAGCAAGAAAAGAACGTTTTAAAAAAGAAAAGACAAGAGGCTGACCCTAAGTCCACCTATTTTGCTTTGATAAAGATCATCAGGACTCATCTATTTGATTAAAACAAGTTGAAGAGTCTTAACTATTCATATTTCCTAGCCCACAATCCACCAGAAGATGCAAAATTAGAAAGTATGGTAGGTAGAAGGGGTAACTACAATGATCAGTAGAAATGAGCAATAGCTTTTAGCAAAGACAGAAGAAAAAAGGGAAACAGATTATCCCAAGAGTAGACTCGTGTCTACACTGCTATAACGCGTAAAGACAAAGCACATCAAGCACATCAGTATGTAATAGCCATTACTGCTAACATATCACAACCAAGAGAAAAGGCAACCCTCAGAACACCACACCCACACCCACACACACACCCCTCCTTAAATTTTCAGTGGTGTGGCCTTTTGGCCCTCTATCACATGTTAGACAAGACACACCTGCAGAATCATAAAAACTTTAAATGATTTCATAAGATTCGCTGACAGCATGGGAACTGACTAGGGAGTTCTCAAACTCAGCCTAAATAGTTCTTTGACCAAGGTTTTTAAAAATTGAAGACAAAGAAGGAGAAAAAAAAAAAAAAAAAGCAGGGGGAGGACAAGATGGCTGACTAGACACAGCCAGGAGGAAAAGCTGCCAATGAGGGACTGAGACAACTGGTGTGCTCCTAACAGATCTTCAGAGGCAGTCACTAAGAGTGGATGGAGAGAAGACACAGAAGCTGAGATGAAGGGGGAGGAAGCTGGGAACCGTACACGAGGCAACTACTACGCACCTGGACTCATTGCTGGCCCAAACAACTCTGGAAAAACAGATGAGCTGAACTAGCAAGAAGCAACCCACTCTTCCCACGGGCCTCTGGAACCCTAGCAGGAGGGGACCCCTCGACCACCATGAACACTCAAGTTGACAGGGTGAGCCACTTAGAGAAGTGATAGGAGCAGCAAGCCAGCTGATATGGAGCCCAGAGAGTTTGGTGCGGGAGTATCTGTGGTGGGGTGGTGGGGCATGGCCAGGGATAGCCATCCCCTTAGGCTTAACTGGCTCCCATAGGAGACTTTAGCTCTAAGGCAACTGCTGGACCCGAACTGTGCAGAGTGGTCTTGCCCATTATATGGGGCCAGTATCACCTGAACATCCCTTGGCCTGCTGGCCTCTCCCAGGGCCCCAGCGTGGCCACACATGCTTACAGGGCAGCCTTGGGTGGCCTGGGGGACTGCATCATAGCTTCTGTGCTAGCAGACTATGCCTGACCAGCAGAGAGCTCCAGAGGTGTGGCCCCCATGGCTATGCACCAGCCTGTACATTCCGTCCCCATACTGCAGCTTCTCTGGGCCCATAGCAACTCCCCACATGGCTTTGCTGGCATGTGCCTATGCCAGCAGGTTTTGCTTTTTTTGCCCCACCAACAGGCAAGTGTACCTTGCCACTGCTGTGGCGGGAGTGCAGTTCATCCCCCATGTCCTCACTGGCCACCACTGCAGACAGAACCTTGGTGGGCACAAAACCAGCCAGCCTCGCCTTTGCCAGTGCCCCTTTCTTGCATCAACACTGCCGCAGGAGTGAAACTAGGCACAGAGAATAGCAGATCCTCCCCTGCACAGAGCAACCACTCCTGTTTGCAGTACACAGAGAAGGCACACAGACCTGCAACCGCCAGTGCCCTGCCCCCAAGCCAACACCACCACCAGTGCCACTGTGCAGTTGCCAGCAGGGGCCCCTGCTCACCTCCCAGCTGTGTTCCCTCCTCCACTGTGGTGAACACCTTCAGGGAGGCAAGCACCCTGGCACCCACAAGAACCCTGCCATAGCTGACAAGTGTGTCTCCCACTGCACTGCTGCTACCACTGCTGCTGGCACATGCAAACAAGGATGAATCCCACTGTCACCACACTATGAAACGCTTTGGCTGACACCACCCATTGGGGTGTAGTGACCAGCAGTCCAGGAGCACCCTGAACCCCCAATGCAGTGGATTCCTAAATTCAAGGAGCCAGAGAAAAAAGTTAAGGCCCAATACAAGCCCCCCAGAGTTACACCACATAGTCGAGGAGTTGGGAGCTGAGCAACGGTCCCCTAAAATCTTCCAGAGACAAAACCAGTTGGCTGAATCCACCTTATACTACAACCAAACTCTCAAGGTCATCAAATATGATAAAAGAAAAAAAAACTCATCCAAGGGTCAGCAACTTCAAAGACTGAAGGAACGTAAACCCACAAAGATAAGAAAGAAACAGTGCAAGAACTCCAATAACTCAAAAAGCCAGAGTATCTTCCTTCCTCCAAACAACCATATCACTTCTCCAGTAAGGGTTCAGAACTGGGCTAAGAGCGCTAAAATGACAGAAATATAATTCAGAGCATGGATAGGAGCAAAGATCATTGAGCTACAAGAGTATATTGAAACCCAGTCCAAGGAAGCTAAGAATCATGATAAAACAATGCAGGAACTGACAGACAAAATCAGCAGTATAGAAAGGAATGTAAAGCAACCTGATAGAGCTAAAAAGCACACTACAAGAATTTCATAATGCAATTACAAGTATCAATAGCAAAACAGACCAAGCAGAGGAAAGAAATCTCAGAGCTTGAAGACTGGCTTTCTGAAATAAGACAGTCACTGACAGACAAAATAGACAGTATAGAAAGAAATATAACCAACCTGTTAGAGCTGAAAAACACACCAGAAGAATTTTATAATGCAACCACAAGCATTAACAGCAAAATAGACCAAGCAGACGAAAGAATCTCAGAGCTTGAAG
Source organism: Colobus angolensis palliatus (assembly GCF_000951035.1). Lineage (NCBI taxonomy): Eukaryota > Metazoa > Chordata > Mammalia > Primates > Cercopithecidae > Colobus > Colobus angolensis. The sequence continues at coordinate 12,315,974 of NW_012118043.1, forward strand.
ACTGGCTTTCTGAAATAAGACAGGTAAGAATAGAGAAAAAAAGAATGAAAACGAATGAATACAATCCCCAAGATACATGGGATTATGTAAAGATGCCAAATCTACAACTCATTGGCATCCCCTGAAAAGATGGGGAGAATGCAACCAACCTGGAAAACATATTTCAGGATATCACCCATGAGAACTTTCCCAACCTAGCTAGAGAGGCTAACATTCAAATTCAGGAAATGCAGAGAACCCCAGTAAGATACTTCACAAGATCATTCCCAGGATACATAATCATCAAATTCTCCAAGGTCAAAATTAAGGAAAAAAATGTTAAGGGCAGCCAGAAAGAAAGAGCAGGTCACCTACAAAGGGAAGCTTATCAGACGAATGGTAGACCTCTTGGCAGAAACTCTACCAGCCAGAACAGATTGGAGGCATATTCAACATTCTTAAAGAAAAGAAATTTCAACCCAGAATTTCATTATCTGGCCAAACTAAGCTCCTGAAGGAAGCACTATATATGGAAAGGAAAGACCATTACCAGCCACTACAAAAACAGACTAAAGTACACAGACCAGTGACACTATAAAGCAACCACACAAAAAACTGCAAAATAACCAGCTAACATCATGATGAGAGAATCAAATCCACACGTATCAATACTAACCTTGAATGTAAATGAGCTAAATGTCCCAATTAAAAGGCACAGAATGACAAGCTGGATAAAGAATCAAGACCCATTGGTATGCTGTCTTCAAGAGACCCATCTCACATGCAGTAACATACATAACAGAAGATGAGAAATAACCAAAATCAGAGCTAAGCTGAAGGAGACTGAGACACAAAAAGCCATTCAAAAGATCAACAAATCCAGAAGCTGATTTTTTGAAAAAATTAAAACAGACTGCCAGCTAGACTAATAAAGAAGAGAGAAGACTCAAATAGACACAATCAGAAATGATAAGGAAGATATCACCACTAATCTCACAGAAATATAAACAACTATCAGAGAATACTATAAACACCTCTATGCACATAAACTAGAAAATCTAGAAGAAAAGGATAAATTCCTGAACACATACACCATCCTAAGACTGAACCAGGAAGAAACTGTTCCCCTGAACAGACCAATAACAAGTTCTGAAATTGAATCAGTAATAAATAGCTTACCAACCCAAAAAAGCCCAGGGTCAGATGGATTCACAGTTGAATTCTACCAGATGTAGAAAGAAGAGCTGGTACCATTCCTGCTAAAACTATTCCAAAAACTTGAGGAGGAGGGACTCCTCTCTAACTCATTCTATGAGTTGTGCATCAACCTGATACCAAAACCTGGCAGAGACACAACAAAAAAAGAAAACTTCAGGCCAATATCATTGATGAACACTGATGCAGAAATCCTCAACAAAATAATGGTAAACTTAATCCAGCAGCACATCAAAAAGCTTATCCACCATAGTCAAGTAGGCTTCATCCCTAGGATGTAAGGATGGCTTGACATATGCAAATAAATAAATGTGATTAATCACATAAACAGAACTAAAGCCAAAATCCACATGATTATCTCAATAGATGCAGAAAAGGCTTTTGATAAAATTCAACACCCTTCCATGTTAAAAACTCTCAATAAACTAGGTACTGAAAAAACGCACCTCAAAATAATAAGAGCCATCTATGACAAACCCAAAGCCAGTATCATACTGAATGGGCAAAAGCTGGAAACCCTTGAAAACCAGCACAAGAGAAGGATGCCCTCTCTCACCACTCTTACTCAACATAGTTTTAGAAGTCCTGGCCAGAGGAATCAGGCAAAAGAAAGAAATAAAAGGCATCCAAATAGGAAGAAAGGAAGTCAAATTATTCCTGTTTGTAGGCAACATGATCCTCTATCTAGAAAACCCCATAGTTTTGGCCCAAAAGCTCCTTAAGCTGATAAACAACTTCAGCAAAGTCTCAGGATATAAAATCAATGTACAAAAGTCACTAGCACTCCTATACACCAACAATAGTCAAGCTGAGAGTCAAATCAGGAATGCAATCCCATTCACAAATGTCACAAAAAGAATAAAATACCTAGGAATATAGCTAATCAGGGAGGTGAAAGATCTATGGAAAAAATATAAAACACTGCTCAAAGAAATCAGAGATTACAAAAACAAATGGAAAAACATTCCATGCTCATGGAAGGAAGAATCAGTATCATTAAAATGGCTATACTGCCCAAAGCAATGTACAGATTCAACACTATTCCTATTAAACTACCAAATGACATTCTTCACAGAACTAGGAAAAACTATTTTAAAATTCATATGAAACCAAAAAAGAGTCTGAATAGCTAAGGCAATCCCAAGCAAAAAGAACATAGCTAGATGCATCACACTACCCAACTTCAAACTATACTACAGGGCAACAGTAACCAAAACAGCATGACACTGGTACAAAAACAGATACACAGACCAATGGAAGAGAATAGAGAATCCAGAAATAAGGCTACACACCTGTAACTATCTGATCTTCAACAAAACTGACAAAACAAGCAATAAGGAAAGTACTCCCTATTAAATAAATGGTGCTGGGATAACTGGCTAGCAATATGCAGAAGATTGCAACTGGACCCCATCCTTATATCATATACAAAAATTAACTCAAGATGGATTAAATACTTAAATGTAAAGCCCAAAACTATAAAAAAACTCTGGAAGATAACCTCGGCAACACCATTCTGGACATAGAAACAGGCAAAAATTTCATGACAAAGACACCAAAAGCAACTGCAACAAAAGCAAAATTTGACAAATGGGATCTAATTAAACTAAAGAGCTTCTTTACAGCAAACAAAACTATCAACAGAGTGAACAACATATAGAATGGGAGAAAACTTTTGCAAACTATGCATCTGACCAAAGACTAGTATCCAGCATCTATAAGGAACTCAAAGTTGCAAGAAAAAAACAAACCACCCCACTAAAAATTGGGCAAAGGATATGAACAGACACTTTTCAAAAGAAGGCATACAGGCAGCCAACAAGCTCAACATCATTGATCATAAGAGAAACACAAATCAAAACCACAATGAAATACCATCTCACACTAGTCAGAATGGCTATTATTTAAAAGTCAAAAAGTCAAAAGGCTATTATTCAAAAGTAACATGCTGGCAAGGCTGCAGAGAAAAGAGAAAGCTTATACACTGTGGGTGGGAGTGTAAATTAGTTTAACCACTGTGGAAGATGATGGTGATCCCTTAAAGTTATAAAAACAGAAATATCATTCAACCCAGCAATCCCATTACTAGGCATATAGCCAAAAATACTAAGTCGTTCCATCAGAAAGACACATACACATGTATGTTCACCACAGCACTATTCACCTATTCACAAGAGCAAAAACACAGTATCAACCTAAATGTCCATCAATGGCAGACTAGATAAAGAAAATCAGGTACATATACACCATGGAATACTATGCAGCCATAAAAAAGAATAAGACCACGTCCTTTGCAGGAACAGAAAACCAAATACTGCATATTCTCATTTACAAAAGGGAGCTAAGTGATGAGAACACATGGACACATAGAGGGGAACAACACACACTGAGGCTTACTGGAGGGTAGAAGGAGAGAATCAGGAAAAAATAACTAAGGGGTACTAGGCTTACTACCTGTGTGATGAAATAATCTGTACAACAAACCCCCGTGACACAAGTTTACCTACATAACAAACCTACAAATGTACCCCTGAATTTAAAATAAAATTTAAATTAAAAAAAAAAGGAAAACCATCACCTTTCTGACTACAACGCTTCACAATCACTCTCATTTGGCTCTCTTGTTTCACTAGAATCACCTATATCCCTTGAGAACCCACAGCCCTTAGAAGAAAACGTTTTGCCAGAATGACCCTGTGACCCACTTGAATATCCCTGTCCTTGAGAGTCACACCTAATGATTCCTCCTTCCTGGATTGATCTGAATTTCCCTAATCTCTTGGCACTTTAGAGTCTTTTCATCCATCACTAACAGATTAGATAAATCCCAAATTACATATATCCTGTTCATTGATAAGGAGAAAGGCAGGAAGTAAAATGTTTTTAAGACAAGGAGCAGTAAAAATTATCTCCAGGCAAATTTGTTAATTAATAAAGAAATGCAGATGACAGTACCAGATCCAAAAGAAACAAGGAACAGAAATGTAATGAAAAGAGACTAAAAGATAGAGTGCATGTTTGATTTGCATATCAAAATGCCAGAACAGCTCCTCCAAGTCTGGCTGAAATGTCATTTGTACACACTACATAGTTAAAGTGAACTGCAAAAAGTCCATCCTCAAAAAGGTAAAAAGTATTCCGGAAAAATGATTCTGAAAAAACACTAAAAACAATAATATGGAATTCAATATCCCCCTCCCAGAAAATAAAACTTCAGTAACACTGAAAGGGAGAAATGAGAGCTTCAATTTACAGTTAGTTGGACTATTGATTCTTATGCAATACTAAGTTACTGATCATTAAACAGAAATGAGAATATTAGCTGTTAATGAAGGTAACAAAACTAAGATATTCACAGATCTTCTAGTACTTCCTACTACAAGAGTTCTAGAACAAAACAAAGTGGAAAAAATATGCACATAAACAGAATAGATTAATATAAAAGAAATAAGCGAAGTATAAAAATACAAATGCACTTCGTGTAAATGTAAAAAGATAAATGTGAAAAGACAAGGACTTTTAGTGTTTAAAGCAGAAAGCAAACATGCTAAGTCATGTTCAACCATTTCCAAACTTTCAGGTCCAAAGGGGAACAATCCAGAATACCCATGGGAAAAAATACACAAAATGTGTATTTTCTACTACTCAAAATGGGAACTGACTGTTGCTTTTTAAAATAAACTTAAATTGAAAGTAAATACTTACACAGAAAACTACAGCTCTCTTTTTGATAAAACACTGAGCTGTTTCATACCCCTATAGTAACTTAGTATTATTAGTCTTTTAACTTTTAGCCACTCTGGTGTATAAAATAATTTGCATTTTCCTAGTAACCTGTGAAACCAAGCACCTTTTCACATGCTCCACTGGTCATTTTGATATCTTCGTTTGTGAAATGACCATTTGTCTTTTGCCCATTTTTCTACTCAGTTAACTTAATAATTTATAGATGTTCTTTATCTTTTGTTGGTCACATGTTGTAAATATATGAAAAGTTTATTATTTTAATATAGTCTAAATTAGTAACCTTTTATCATTTTTTTTAAGAAATCTTTCCCTACTCCAAGACACTAAGAGTTTCTCTTATGTCGTCTAGAAAATTTTCAGCATTTCACATTTAAATTTATAATCCATCTAGAATTGAATTTGGTGTATGGTATAAAACTAGAAGTCAAAATCTTTCTTTTTCCCCCATGTTGTTACTCAGTTGATCCAGTGCCATGTATTGAAAAGACTCCCCACCACCCTGCAGTGCCATCTTGTCATGAATCAAACGTTCATATATGTGGGATCTCTGTTATGGGACTCTTTATTCTGTTCCACTGGTCTGTTTTTCTATCCTTGCAATACCACACTGTCTTAATATAGTTTTTAATAATCCTGTTTTCTAGTACCCTAAGTGCTCCACCTTAATTTATCTTCATCAAGATTGTTTTGGCTACTGCCATATAAATTTGAGAAACAACCTTGTCAATTTTCACTTTAAAATATACTGGAGTTTTAATTAGAATAATACTGAATTAATAGATCAAAATTGGAGAAACCAATACCTTTAAAATATTGAGTCTTTCTATCCATGAACATAATCTATTCTTCCATTTATATCAATTTCTCTCCATAATTTAGAGGCTTCTGTACAGAGGTCTTGTACCTCTTTCATTGGATTTACTGTATTTGGTGGTTTTTTTGATACTCTTGTCAAGGGTATCTTTTTTAACTTCATTTTTAATTGCTTTTTGCTGGTATAAAGAATCAATAAATTTTTGTATATTAACCTTTAACTCAGCAAACCTACTATTTCATTTGTTAATTCTAAGTTTGTCTACATAGATTTTTTGGGTTTTCTGTGTACACCAACAAAGCACATGCTAAATACTGTGGTATTTCTTCCTCTCCAATCCTTATATCTTGTATTTATTTTTCTTGCTTTATTGCACTAGCTGCACCTCCACTACAATAACAACAATAAAAAAAGTGGTGATACTGGGCATCCTTGTCTCATTCACAATCTCTTAAGGAAAGCTTCTAACGGGTTACATTAATTGCTACTTGCTAAGTTTTTTATATACCATTTTACTAGATTAAGGAAATTCCCTTACATTTCTAATTTTCTAAGGGATTTTAATATTTTTATCACAAATGGATAACTGAATTTTATTAAATTCTTTTCCTGGATTGAGATAACTATGGTGTTTTTTCCTCTGGTAATGTGATGAATTATATTGATTTATGAATGTTGAAACAATCTAGAATGCCTAGAATAAACCTAAGTTAGTATGTAATATCTTTTCTAAATATTGCTGGATTTAGTTTAATATTTTGTCTAACAGTTTTACATTAGCATTCACATAAGACTGGCCTGTAATTTTCCTTAATTGCTATGTCCTTGTTAAGTTTTGAAATGAAGATTATGATGCTTCATAAAAGGAGTTAGGAAAATCTTATCTTTTCTTCTGTTCTCTGGAATATTTTATATAAAATTGGTGTTACTTATTTCTTAAAATATCTGGTAGAATTCACCAATGAAGTCTACTGGGCCCAAGAGATTGCTCTATGAGCAGGTTTTTCAATAACAAATTCAATTTAGCCGGGCATGGTGGCTCATGCCTGTAATCCCAGCACTTTGGGTGGCTGAGGCAGGCAGATCACCTGAGGTCAGGAGTTTGAGACCAGCCTGACCAACATGATGAAACCCCACTTCTACTTAAAAAAAAAAATGCAAAAATTAGCCGGGCATGGTGGTGTGCACCTGCAGTCCCAGCTACTCGAGAGGCTGAGGCAGGAGAATCGCCTGAACCCAGGAGGCAGAGGTTGCAGTGAGCCGAGATTATGCAACTGCACTCCTGCCTGGGAGACAGAGTGAGACTCCATCTCAAAACAAAACAATCAAAAATCAATGTAATAGGGTACTGTTCACAAGTTTCAACCTTTCTTGTATGCTGGGCTTTCCTTGGGATTTTTCTATCACATCTAAATGTTTTACTGTGGGGAGGGGGTACATGGTCATTCATAGTATCTTTTTATAACCCCTTTACTATTCAGAGGCTCTATTATGGTTTCTCGTTTTAATTGCTAACATTAGTTATTCTCCCCTTTTTTCTTAATTAGTCTTTCCAAGGTTATCAATTTAATTACTTTTTTTTCAAAGAGGATAGCTTTGTTCATCCTCTTACACATTTGTTTTCTATTTTATTAGTTTCTGTCTTATCTTTATTACATCTTTTCTTTCTCTTTTCTTTGGTTTTAATTTGCTGGGGCTTTTTTGTTTTTCTTGAAATGGCTACTTAGATCACTTTCAGCCTTTCTAATATATATAATTTTAGCTGTATATAAAATGTATAAAATGTAGCTATATGTATACACACATAGCTAACATTCTAGGCACCACATTAGATGCATTCCACAAGTTTTGATACATAACATATTTATTGTCACTCAGTCCAAAATATTTTCTAATTTTCATTGTGATTTCTTCTGATTCATGGGTTATTTAGAAGCATATTGCTTAATTTCCAAGCTTTTGAGGATTTTTCTGGTTGTCTTTCATTGTTCTGAGTTCTAGATTAAATCCACCTTGGTCAAAAAACATGATTCCAATCCTCTGAAATATGTTGAGACATGCTTTATGGCAGTAGTGGTAAATGGTCCATATTCACTTGAATGTGGATTCAGCAGTTATTAGGTACAACGTTCTATTTAGGTTAATTAGGTCAAGTTTGTTAATTAGGTTAAGTTTGTTAATCTTGATCAAATCTTCGCCTTAACTGAGATTTTCTCTGCTTGTTGTATTAATTGAGAGCTATGTGTTAAGTCTTCCATGATTACCACGTACTTAATTGTTCCCTTAATTCTGTCCATTTTTCTTTGTATATTTTAAGGTTATGTTATTAAGTATTTATAGAATTGAATTATTAAAGCAACCTGGTTAATTGATCCTTTCATAATTTTAAGTGTCCCTAGATCTTTAGCATTGCTTCTGGCTTTGATGTTTACTTTGTCTCATGCTAATACAGTTACATCGGTTTTCTTGTGGAAGTTTTCTCATGTCATATCACTTCCAAGCTTTTACTTTCATTTTTAAAAAACGTCCTTCTTTTTACATTCTTCAAATTTAGCAAGTTCTTTTCCCAACCTCTTGAGATGAATCATTACCTTAATGATTTTCGGCCCTTCCTCTTTTCTAATATATGCTCTTGTGGCTATAAACGTCCCTCCTAGATATTTTATCTGCATTCTGTAAGTCTGATGTTGTATTTTCATTTCGAATTCAAAGTATTTTCTAATTTCCATTGTGACTTCCTCTCTGATCCATGAATTATTCAGAACTTCATGTCCTAATTTCCAAATATACGCAGATTTTCAAGTTATCTTTTTCTAACTTATTTCCAGTATGTTCAGAGAACATACCTGTGATTTCAAGCTTTTGAACTGTATCAAGATTTACTTTACAGCCCAGCATATGGTCAGTTTTGGTAAGGGTTTTGTTTGTGCCAGATAAGAATGTGTACTCTGAAATTCTGTTGTATTATATTCCATATATATAAATTAAGTCAAGTTTGCTGATCATGCCGTTCAAATCTATATTCTTTCTTATGTTTGTCTCTTATTCCATCAGTTACTAAGAAAAATGCATTAAAATTCCCCCCTATGATTGTGGCTTCATCTGTTTTTTCCTAGTTCTGTCACTTTTCACATACAGATGAAAGACAAAGAGGATTTTCTTTTAATACTATTTAATTAGATATTTACATTAGATACTCAGATATTTTCATCTTGGTTTGAGTCCCTCCCGCAAAGTGTAGGCTGAGACACGGACTTCAGGGCAACTGAAGGTGACCCCAGGAAGCACAGTGAGGACACAGGGAGAGCAAGGCAGAGAAGGAAGGAAAGCTAATAAACGGTGTGCTATTGAGCACAGTAAGCATATTACTGAAGTAAGCAGCTGGTGATGAATTCCACTGGGAACCCACTAAGGAACCAGATGGTATGTTTCAGAATCGTCCTTCTGAGGGACGGGAAGTTGGAGAATTCACCTAGTCCCTCCGTTACTTGAACCTTCACCTAAGACCTAAGAGTGTTAACTCCCCGACACTTCCAGATTTCATCTGAGCAGCTTTCCAAGGCCCCAGAGAAACATAATATACGACAAGCTTGTCCAACCTGTAGCCCACGGGCCATATGCAGCCCAGTACAGCTTTGAATGTAGCCCTACACAAATTTGTGAACTTTCTTAAAACATTACAAGACTTTTTTTTATTTTTTTAGCTTATCAGCCAGCATTAGTGTTAGTGTATTTTATGTGTGGCCCAAAACAATTCTTCTTCCAGTCTGGCCCAGGGAAGCTAAAAGATTGGAAACCCCTGTTATAGTAGATACTGGCAGCACACAAGGACCTATATGCAATAGCTAAAATGAAATCAGGAGGCAAAGAGGACATACTACAGGGCACAAAGAATGTCTGCTAAAGTTATATATCCTGAAATTTCACATTTTCTCATTATGAAGTGTTTTTCTTCACCTTGAGTAATGCTTTTGGCCTCTGCTCCAATTATACTTTTTCTGATAAGAATATAGTTATACCATCTTTCTACTCAAACTGCATGTTATATATTTTACCTTTTAATTTCAGGTTTTGTATTTCTATAAACATTAAATAATAATTGCATTTGTTTATCTGATCCAGTTCAACAGTTTTTATCTTTTAATTAAGCCAGTTACTGCATTTACATTTAACAAACCTATTTTGATTTAAAGCTGTCATCTTGTTACATAATATTTGTACTAATAAGCTCTGTTCTTTTTTCTCTTCTTTCTTGCCTTCTTTGGGACTGATTACTTTTTTTATCATTCCATTTTTCTCTATTAGCATGTAAGATATTCTCTACTAATATATATTTTTAATGGTTTCAAGATAAAAACATAGATTTGTGACTTAGCAAGTTCTAATGTTAATTAGTAGTTTTACCAATTTCCAGGCAACCCAAGGACTTAGAAATACTTTAATTCCATTTATCCCAACCTGACTTAAATATAACACCATTGCCACCATAATTTTATATATATGTTAAACTCAAAAGGGAATTACCGTTAGCTGGGCACAGTGACATGCACCTGTAGCCCCAGGTACTTGGGAGGCTGAGGTAGGACTGCTTAAGCCCAGGAGTTTGAGTCCAGCCTGGGCAACAGAGCAAAACTCCATTTATTATTGTTGTTTTATACAATCAATATTCATTTAGATTCACCCATAAATTTACTACTGCTTTTCATTTCTTCCTGCAGATCTGAGGGTCAATCTGGGATCACTCTCTTTCTACCTAAAGAACACTTTTTAATATTTCCTTAGTGCAGATCTGCCTGTGACCAATTCTCTCAATTTTTGTTCATCTGAAAATATCTTTATTTTACCTTTATTCTAGATACAGAATTCTTGTTTGGTAGAGGAAAAAGTCATGTTCTTTCTTTATAGATATTTTATTGTTTTCTGGCTTTCACTTTTTTGGCTGACAAGTCAACTGTTAAGAGCTATTTGTAGATAATCTTTTTTTGTCTTTGATTGCTTTTCAGATTTTTCCCCTGGTCTTTAGTTTTCAACCATGGTAACTGTTTCTTTTTACTTATCTTGCTTGAGATTCTTGGACTTCTTAAATACATGGCCTTCCTCACCTTTGGCAAAATCTCAGCCAGTTATCTCTTCAAATATTGCTTGTGCCCATTCTCACTCTTTTTTTTCCTTCAGGGATTCCAAAAACATTTATATTAGACTTTCTTGTTGTATCTTCTTTCTCATATCCTTTCATCCATATTTTCTATCATTTTGCCTGTGCTTTATTCTAGACATTTTCTTCTGTCACATCATCTAGTTCACTAATTACCCCTTAATCTTTAAGGCCTTAATTTCAGTCATTCTGTTTTTCAATTCTAAAATTTCCACTAATTTGTTTTTATGGTTTTTAATTCTTTTTTGAAATGCTCAATCTTATCTTTCAGCTCCTTGAACGCAATAAACATTGTAATTGTAAACTGTGTGCATAATAATGACAAATATCTAGATTTATCATGGGTCTATTTCTATCTTCTGCTGCTTCTACTATTTTTCATTTGTGTTGTCTTGTCTCCTGGTCCGTGTTGTCTGAGGTTATTCTCTGAGCAAGTACCAAGCATTATATTTGCAAAATTATTTGAATAATCTGAAACCTAGAATGGTAATTTTTCCTTTGGAGAAAATTTACATTTGCTTCTTCCAGGTTCCTGGAAGCCCTAGCACTTTGAAGATGCCTGGGGACAGTAGCACTCTTAAGTTTAATTTAAACTGATTTCAGGGATTTAGATGTTTGAAGCTGAGTGGTTTTATCAAGAGGGCCTCTTCTGGTTCACCCTTACTCCTAGGATGCAGCCTTTCAGGGTCTTTAGCCAAACTGAGGAGGCGTTCAGAACCATCACGGACCCTTAGCCCCTTAAAGTTATCAAAAATACCACTCAACCTTTTATCCTCTTGGCTGCCTTACTTTCACTTAATAATGGCCCCAAACCCTGGACACACCTCCCTGAACCTCTTGCCCAGCCCAGATCCCAGTCTGGTAATTGTTCACCATCCTGATAGCATTTTACTTCAAGCAAAAATTTTTTTAAATCTAACGTAATATTTGTCCTCAGTGAGTGGACTGGCCCAAATTACCTACTCTGCCATTACCAAATATTAAAGTCTGAAATAATTCATATTTAACTGTAAACATCCTGAGGGAAATTTACTTCTAAAGCTGATTTCTACAGCCAGCCAAACTTCCAATCAGGCCTGAAAACACAATAAAGATTATTTTCAGATATACAAGATCTCAAAACTATGCTCTGTCAAAATGGAAACGTAAACATATAAATATGGTGACAGAGAATGCAAAGAAACACAAATAGAGGAGCACAGAAAACCTCCAGAATAATGGTGAAGGGAGTTCTCACGATGACAGCTATATTCTTGAAAGCAACCTATCCACATTGGAGAATGGCAAGCTCCAGGAGAGATGTCTTCACAGGGAAAAGAAATGAAAGAAAAGAAAATAGATTACTTGCCATGTCGAAACACAATGACAGAAGATTTACACCTGTGTCAGAGAGTTCAGAAACAATCAATGGTAGGTATGTTTAAAAAACCAAATGAAAGTGAGACAATTAGTAATTTCCAGGAAAACAAAAAAGCAGTACAAAAAACAAGTCTGCTTATAATTACACTACCTGACTCAACTGTGAATAATATTTACCATGTTAATGATATAAATGCTGAATACTGATCTAACAAAAAATTAAGATATACACTCCTAGAAGGATGAGGGGATGATAATTGTACGTAGGAGAGCAAAACCCCTCATCTTTCATAGTACCAAGTCATTAAACAGCTAAAACTATAAATGAAAATATAGCAGTAAAAAAGTTCCTTGGAAACATAGAGAAAATGCCAAAAGAAAGAGTTAAAGGCTTGAAATTACTCCTCACAGAAGTAAGAATCCTAGGTTCAGAGGGGTGGGGAAGATTACTATTTTTTCTTATGAGCCTTGTAGAATTATTTTTCTTTTTATTTACTGTGACAAGTATAAATATTAAAGGTGAAGAAAAGTTCAGCAACATTAAATGCTAATAATGATGGAAGTTACTTGTCCAAGGCCATTCAGCTGAAAAGAGGCAGGGCCAGGACTCCAAATTTCTTACTCATTTCATAAAGTCAACCTGCCCTGTAGGGAGCTAGAAGATAATAACTGCAGGAATGTCCATTAAAACCAACCCAGTGCCAACACTGCAACCAGAAACACAGAAAGCCTTAACTTACAAAATAAGTTGCTTATATTAGTGATCCACCAAGTATGATTTGCAGGTGGGCTGAAGTTATTCACAGACAGCAATTCCGCATAAGAAGCCTGAGGCAGAGTGTAAATCAAGTATGTCATGAAACACACCATTCAGTGTAACTGACATTCTTACAAGCAAAATTTTCTCAGCGAAGATGGATATACACTGATTTACATTCCGGTGCAAGCTTTTAATCTCATCATAAACCTGTCATTTGATTAGCAGTGGTTTACACCGTAGGACTAACTGCTTCTAGGTCTGTACCTTTCAAACAAATAAGAATGACTGATGTGGTTTGGCTATATCCCCACCCAAATCTCATGTTGAACTGTAGTCTTCAGTGTTGGAGGAGGGGTCTGGTGGGAGGTGATTGGATCAGGGGGCAGACTTCCCCCTTGCTGTTCTTGTGATAGTGAGTTCTCACGAGATCTGGTTGTTTAAAGGTATGCAGCACTTCCCCCTTTGCTCTGTGTCTCCTCCTCCGTCATGTGAAAAAGTGCCTGTTTCCTCTTCACTTTGTGCCACGATTAAGTTTCCTGAGGCCTCACCAGCCATGTTTCCTGTGCAGCCTGTGGAACTGTGAGTCAATTAAACCTCTTTTCTTCATAACCTACCCAGTCTCAGGTAGTTCCTTATTGAGAGAATGAACTAATACCATGACAAAAACATAAAGCCCTATTTTCTAGTTCTTGTATCACATACTGCTCAAATCGGAGTATCAGTGTGTTATAACACATACTTGAAAGAAGTGTTTTGATTCAAGAAAAATTTTATCAATCTCCACTTCTCTTCTGAGTATGGAGAGGTCAAAAAGGCAAAGAGTGGAACTCCACAGAGAAGTCACGGGAAGAGGATCAGCAAACTTCTAATTAACCAAGCACAACTGCTTTGCCAGGAACATCAGCAAAGGGGACCAAATGAAAATACCTGTCAAAGGTGACAAACTGCTCTGCCCAAAGAGGAAGGCAGAGTTCAGTGACAACAACCTAAAACCTCAGAAGAAGATACCAATCCCTCCATTACCCTCTAAACTGCTACCCATTAACCTGATTCGCCAGGACATTCTGTGTGCCTGGTGCCAACAATTAAAGCTGAGCACCAAAGGCCAGAAATTAGATGTACATAAGCACCCATGTGCCTTCGCCTACCCAAAACAAAAGGACATTCCTAGTACAGCAAAAGAGGCCAGAATTCGGAAATCATTACAAAAAAAAAAAATCAAAGGTGGACAAGGGGTAAACATCCCTGAAAAGTTCTGAGGAGACACATCCTCCTGAGGTGGCTCTTCCTCCTGGGGGTGGTGCTGCCTGCCGTGGAAGAGTCTGCTGCTCTCCTTGAAGGAATTAATATGGCTGTAAGACAACTTCTACCCCAGGTGCTTTGCTGGCCTCCAGGGCCAGAACTGCAGCCAGGGTGGGACACCAGAGGCAGAGGAATCTCCACAAGAGAAGACCATGGGAGAAGTCTCCCTGTAGATACAGATGGTTGGGTTCACCTCCAGTTTCATGCTAGATAAGCCTGGGCTCCAGAAAAGTAAGAACGGAGAGTGAGTGCACTCTTCTTGCTTACTGCCTCCCAATTTTCCACCTGCACCTTGAAGACAGTAAGTTGCGCTCCAAATGTGTTCACAGGTATAAGGTCTTAATAAAAAGCATCCAGTGGGAATAAAATACCAGAAAAAAGGCACATATATGGTAATTAATAGTAGAAAGGCTCAACAGTCAATTCCATGGTCATGTTGCTGATAGGTGAACTCTGGTTCTCTCCACACCTGCTTACAGTCCATGCAGACTGGTGGACTGCAGGTGTCAGACTATGACACGCAGCAGTGTCTGCTGCTTCACTGGCTGAGACATAGACTCTAATTTTTAAAAATGGTAAAACATTTCACAAATTACCATTAATTCTAGTTAATACATAGAAAAAGTCATTTATAGTACACTTCTAAAATAGAAATGACTTCAACAGCTCTTTTAAGTGAAAACTTCTTCAGTTGAGCACTAAGAAACAGTAGTTTGCTCCTGTGATCAATTTCCCTCCCTAGCACACTAACAACTCTAGGAGCTTCTCCATTCCAATTGTAAATTTCATAAAATGCAAAGTATTTTAAGGCAGAGAAAGGCTGTTAATTCTCTCCCTCCTCAAAACACATGATTTTTAATATTCAAAACAATATTTATTAATAACCTGAGACTTCTATGATTTGATTCTAGGATAGAAACACAAGGCACTTTGTATTATTTCCACCTAAAATTGTTTTGTGTATTTCTGCTGTTTAAAACGTTTAAGGTTGCTCTCCACTCATAAATACATATTAAATGTATATATACTCAAAACCCATTGGTGGTACAGGTTGAATCATTTGTTTTTAAAATCACTTTATTTAGGTATGATTGACATACAAAAAGTGGCACATATTTAATGTATCCAACTGAGTTTAACTTTTAATTTTCTGTGTATTTCCTAAATTGACAGTCCCGTGTGTCTTGGAACAGATCTGTTTTTTACTTGTCCTGTGTTTTAATGGCAGTCTCCAATACTGTCTTATTATTACAAGTAGGGGATTTGCTTTGCCCCTTTAATGAAGATATAAAAATAATGCACTGGAAAGAGTGGTAGAACTGGAAAATTTGTAACCATCATGATTACTTAATAGGTTTGGGAAAGAATCCCAAAAATGTTAAGGCAAGAGAAGAAAGTTTGTTGACAAGTGATATGGTTTGGGTCTGTGTCCCCGCCCAAATCACATGTGGAACTGTAACCCCTCAATGTTAGAAGTGGGGCCTAGTGGGAGGTGACTGGATCATGGGGGCAGATTTCCTCATTGGTGCTGTTCTCGTGATAGTGAGTTTTCCCGAGATCTGGTTGTTTAGAAGTGTGTAGCACCCCCTTCACTCTCTCTCTCCTGCTCCACCATGTGAAGACAGGCCTGCTTCCCCTTTGTCTTCCACCATAATTGAAAGTTTCCTGGGGCCTCCTCAGAAGCCACTATGCTGCTACAGAACTATAAGCCAATTAAACCTCTTTCTTTTATAAATTACCCAGCCTCAGATATTTCTTTATCACAATGTGAACAGACTAATACGAGAAGCAAGATATTTTCATGATCTCCTAGTGTTGTTCCTTCCTGCCCTTCACTGGTTGTTGGTGGTCATAATTTTTCAGCACTATAATAAACACATTTGTTCCTTAAAAAAAAAAAGAAAGAAGGAAAGAAGTGTTGTAATGCAACACAATCTCCCACACGAATTCTATGGAATAGATTCCCATTACTAGATTATCTTCCGAAACCTACTTCTAGAAACTTAATCAACTTTCAGCAGCCCAATCAATGAAGTAGCAAACTGACCAGACAGCTGCAATTCTAAATTTCTTGTATGTCCCCAGGCCAAACTTAAAATCTTCAAATCCTTACCATGGAATCTATCCATTTAATCCCTTAATCTCTCTGAATTTCTCTTTAAGAGAAATTTTGATGTCAAGGGCATTAAATAATGGCAATAATGCCCATGACATTAAAACTAAGCCACAGGAATAAGTTCAAATTTAGCATCACAGTGACTAAATATTATCATAATCACAATTCTTTAATGAGTTTCTAACAAAATAAACAATCTATTTATCAACCAGAAAACCACTTGCATTTTAACTTGCTAAACAGAATTTTGTTTTGCCCTAGGAGAAACAAAGTGCTAGCTAAGTAGCCTACCATAAAAGGAACATTGACCCTGCCTAAATTATGATTTTTAAAAAATCAAACATGATTATTCGCTGTACTTTTGCATCACCTTCTGTATTTTTGCATCGTGTGTAATTTTAAAATATATTCTCAAAGGTCTACTCAAATTTTAAATTAATTGCAATTTAGCAAAGAGCATTAGCAGAAAACTTTGATACAGTCAGTGTTACCATGTACTACTTTGACCCAAAGTACAAATGGCCAACCAAGGAGAAATTTTCTGGGTAAGCATAATAACATTTTTATCAGGTCAAACTCTTTCCTTGTTATGGGAAACATTTCTAAAATATTCTTAATAAGTTTTCTCAACAAAATCACAATCTCAGTGTGTACCATTCACAGAAGTGTACCTGAATAAGCTGATGACAGCCTTAATGAATGGTGATCCTACTGGTAGGAAAGGTCTTCAGAGTAAGAAATGGGACCAGTGCTCCCCTATAACTCTAACTCTTCCAATCCTTCTGAGATTGACATCCACACCAAAAATTAAGAGGTAACCCTCACACATAAATGCTTTCTACTTCCTTTCCAAAATTCAGAGTACTCCTCCTAATTTACCAGCTAAATTTATGAGAAGGCAACCAGCAAATATTATTAAACTTTTCCCCCAAATTACCAATATCAATGAGTGGTGGGACTGCAGGTAATTTTTATTTTCTTCTTTTCTTTCTTCTCCTCTAATTTTCAACATGGGTAAACATGGCTTTTTTTTTAAAGGGTTCTCTTAATTTTACTTTAAATCTAACCAAAAGAGGCAAATTCTTTAATATGGAACTTGTTGTGTAATACCAGCCACACAGTGAAGCCAAAAGCAAGTTTCATGAAACTCAGTGAATGTTAATATGAACATGTAATATGATGAAGGTTAGATAAACAATGTGTGGTACCCTTTTACACTTTCTTAAAGAAGTTATGCATATATTACATGTAACCAAGGTAAAATGATCCTTGAAATAAATGCTAATATTCTTATACATTTTCACAATGAATTTTTCTTCTAAAAGAAAACAGCGAAAGTATAATAAAAACCAATAAAGAAACTAACTTGGTATACAAATTATTTCTTCAACAAATATTTAAGAAACACATTTAATATAAAAGACAACATAAAAATATCAAAAAGAAGAACAAATAAATTGCTTTACCTCTTTATGTGTCACATCCAACTGACCCCTAAGAGTCTTAAGTTCCTGTTCACGGATTTTCAAGCAAGTTTCTAAAGCATGTGTCCGTCCTTCCCATTCAGATTTTTTATGAGCCACCATTATGTCAATCTGTTTCATGAGCTCCTGTAGTTCTGCTTCACATGATGTCAAAAATCCCCTATAAAGAAGAACAGATCATTAAGAAAACAGAAGATATGTTCAAGTGGCTTTTCATCTTTTTCCTGTAAACATATAGCAGATGTAAATCTACCTGAAGTAAATAATTAAATGAAATTAATAATGTCAATTAATAAATTACCAGAAGCAAACAATAGGATTTCTGAGCTTTTGCCTTTTATTTATTTATTTATTTATTTGGAAACAGAGTTTCATTCTTGTTGCCCAGGCTGGAGTGCAATGGCACGATTACGGTTCACTGCAACCTCCACCTCTCGGGTTCAAGCAATTCTCCTGCCTCAGCCTCTCGAGTAGCTGGAATTACAGGCATGTGCCACCATGCCCAGCTAATTTTTGTTTTTAGTAGAAATGGGGCTTTGCCATGTAGGCCAGGCTGGTTTTGAACTCCTGACCTCAGGTGATCCGCCTGGCCTCAGCCTCCCAAAGTGCTGGGATTACAGGTGTGAGCCACCGTGCCCAGCCTAAGCTTTTACTTTTAATGCTCACATTAAGATGATTACTTATTTCGCAGAATATCTTGTCTTCCCCTCATAGCCAACCTAAAGCCCAAGTTGTTTGGTTAGGCACAAGACTGATGTTTTAAGTCTGGTTTGTAAAGCCAGGCTGCCACAGCTAACAAGCACCTCTGTAATATATTAGGGAAGCTTTCAGGAAGGATCCAGACAAGCCTATATGTCACATTTTCATCTAGCTAAAGGAAAAAGCCTTGGAAGAAAGTAGACTATCATGCAGGAAAGTGATAATACAATTTTAAGAGCTGCTTCAAGAAATTCATCCTTCAGCCAGATTTATTTCAACTATTTCCGCCCATCTTTTTGTCAGAAACTTACTGTAGTCTACCTTACTATTGTAAACTTACTGATATCCTGGCATTTCAGGAGATGCCAGATGTTGCTGAGAAACAGAACTGGACACAGACATACTAGATTCAAAGAGGTTTCCAGAAATGGCCACAGACAGCTATCAGTAAGGCTTAAATACTTTCAAAAAGCACCTTTTCTTAGTGTGACAGAACCTTTGTACTTTTGCTTCTTAAGAGTAGAAAACTCAAGATAGGATGTAGGCAAACATCTAGCTTCACACTGCTGTGATGAGGCAAACAACCCAAACAAAGTCCCCCCAAAATATTGTGACCATGACATGGATCAACTTAGCTTTTGCTCAACACTTTTGCTTCTGTACCCAAAGCACAATATGGTCAGAGACATAACTCAGATAAGCTTTTTAAACTGCAGTGAGAAGCTTAAGGTCAAAAGAAAACTTACCACTGGGAGTCCACACACGCCACTTAGGGGTCCACCACTACTACACACATTGTCCGAGGCACTGGTGATCGGCCTGGCCCCTCCTTCCACCACTAGGTGCCCTGGAAAAAACCCACCTTGACCACTGCCAGCACCTATGCACATCATCCAGGGACCTTGGAGAGGCCTGCCTCACTCACTACTGCCACCACTGGTGCCTGTGCATGTCATCCAGGGGCCTGGGGATTGATCTGTCCTGCCTGCTACCACCGGTGCCTGTGCATGCCATCTGGGAAGCCTGAGGACAGGCCCATCCTGCCTGCCACTGCCATCACTGACTAGTACGTGATGACCAGTCTGCCTGGTGTCCCTATTCCCAGCAGAGCCTTGTCATAGCCTCCACTAACCACCACAGTCCAAGTCACTGAAGAACTCACAGAAAACACTAATACTGATTATGGCTGGAAAAATCATAGAAACTACACTCCTGCACCCACTGAGAATCAAATCCAAAGCACCCTACCTGACCAATATCATAGATACACCTACAGGAAAAAAATTTTCCCTATGAAAGCCAATCCATATAACTGGAAGAAGTGACTATTACACCAGATACACAGAACTCAACATAAGGACACAAGAAAAATGAAAAAGGAAAGAAAAATAACACCTCAAAGGAACACAATAATTCTCTGGTAACAGATCCCAAAGAAAAGGAAATGTACGAAATTCTTAAAAATAATTCAAAACAATGTTATTAAATAAACTCAGTGAGATACAAGAAAACACAGATAATAAAAACAAATCAGGAAAACAATGTATGTTCTGAAAAAGTAATTCAACAAAGAGATGGGTATCATTAAAAAGAGCCAAACAGAGCCGGGCGCGGTGGCTCAAGCCTGTAATCCCAGCACTTTGGGAGGCCGAGACGGGCGGATCACTAGGTCAGGAGATCGAGATCATACTGGCTAACACGGTGAAACCCCCCGTCTCTACTAAAAATACAAAAAAAACTAGCCGGGCGAGGTGGCGGGCGCCTGTAGTCCCAGCTACTCCGGAGGCTGAGGCAGGAGAATGGCGTAA
>NW_012118043.1:12336461-12368613 GCF_000951035.1 Colobus angolensis palliatus
AACCCGGGAGGCGGAGCTTGCAGTGAGCTGAGATCCAGCCACTGCACTCCAGCCCGGGCGACAGAGCAAGACTCCGTCACAAAAAAAAAAAAAGAGCCACACAGAAATCCTGAAACTGAAGAATTACAAATGAAATTTAAAAATACAATTGAGTTTCAACAGAGTAGAACAAGTAGAAGAATTTCTGAACTTGAAGAAGGACCTTTTGAAATAACCCCATCAGACAACAACAAAAGAATAAAGTATAAAAAAGAATAAAGAAAGCCTACATGGCATATGGGAGACCATAAAGTGACCAAATATTCAAATTCTTGCAAATCCAGAAAGAGAAAAGATGGGCATAGGAACAGAAAACCAATTTAACAAAATAATAGCTGAAAACTTCCCAATTATTGCAAAAGATATAGATATCCAAATAAAGACAGCTCAAATATCCTCAAATAGATTCAACCTAAAAAGATCTTCTCTAAGGCACATTATAGCCAAACTGTCAAAAGTCAAAGACACAGAATTCTAAAAACAGCAAGAGAAAAATGTCAAATGTTCTGTGAGCTCCTCACATACAAGGATATTGTCATCAGACTAACAGCAGGTTTCTCAGCAAAAACCTTACAGGCCAGGAGAGAATGGGGTGATACATTCAAAGTGCTAAAAGAAAAAACAAACAAACAAACAAAAAAAAACTGGCATCTAAGAATACTATACCCAACAGAGCCATCCTTCAGAAATGAAGGAAAAATAAAGTTTTTCCCAGACAAGCAAAAAACTGAGATAATTCATTATCACTAGACCAGCCCTACAAAAAATGCATATGGGAGTCCTACATCATGAGGCAAGAGGATGATATCTGCTATTGAGAAAACACACAAAAAGTTTAAGACTCACTGGTGAAGCAGAAACACAAATGAGAAAGAGAAAGGCATCAAACATTATCACAAAAAAAAAAAACAAAAACAAAAAAAAACAGAGAGAGCGAGACCAAATTATACAGGTAAACGATAAAGGAAGAAGAAAGGAACAAAGGATATACAAGAGCATCAGAAAGCAATTAACAAAATTACAGGAGTTAAGTCCTCACCCATCTATGACAACCCTGAATGTAAATGGTTTAAATTCCCCAGCTAAAAGATACAGAATGGTTGAATAGATAAAAAGCAAGACCCAACTATGTGCTACCTAAAAGAAACTTACTTCATCCGTAAAGACACACATAAACTGAAAATGAAGAAATGGGAAAAAACATCCTACACAAATGAAAACCAAAAGCATGCAGGAGTAGTTATTCCTATATCAGACAAAATAGACTTTAAGTCAAATAAACATAAAAAGTGACAAAGAAGGTCATTATATAATGAAAAGGGATCAATTCAGCAACAAGATATTACAGGCTGTAAATATACATACATCCAACACCAGAGCACACGGACATACAAAGCAAATATTATTAGAGCTAAAGAGTGAGAGACAGACTCCAATACAATAATAATTGGGGACTTCAATACCCCACTTTGAGCACCGGACAAGTGATTTAGACAGAAAATCAACAAACATCCAGTTTGTTCTACACTATAGAACAGACAGACCTAAAGACATTTATAGAACATTTCATCTAACAGCTGCAGAATATACATTCTTTAGCACACAGAACATTCTCCACGATAGATCATAGGTTAGGCCACAAAACAAGTTTCAACAAATTTTTTAAAATCAAAATCATATCAAGTATCTTAAATCATAATGGAAAAAAGCTAAAAATCAAGATTAACAGAAACTCTGGAAATTGTACAAATACGTGGAAATTAAACAACATGCTCCTGAATGACCACTGGGTCAGTGAAGAAATTAAAAAAAGAAATGCAAAAATGTCTTGAAACAAATGAAAATGAAAATACAACATACTAAAACCTATGGGATACAGCATAGGCAATGCTAAGAGAGATGTTTATAGCAATAGATGCCTACATCAAAACAGTACAAAGACAAAAAAAAAAAAAAGATCGAAATCACACCAAGCATCTTCTCAGACCACAGTGGAATAAAAATACAAAAATAAGAATACCAAGAGGAATTCTCAAAACTACAAAAATACATGGAAACTAAACAACTTGCCCCTGAATGACTTTTGGGTAAACAAAGGCAGATATCAAAAAATTCTTCACAGTGTTAAGAGGAAAGTTTACAGCTCTAAACACCTACATTAAGATCTCAAGTCAACAACCTAAAACAATGTAATGTCACACCTAAAGGAACTAGAAAAATAAGAACTAAACCCAAAGCTAGCAGAAAAAAAGTAGTAACTAAAATCAGAGCAGAAATAAACAAAATTGAGACTACAACAAATGAAATAAACAGTTGACAAGATTGATGAATTGCTAGCTAAATTAACAGAAAAAAAGAAGATCCAAATAAGTACAATCAGAAATGACAAAGGTGACATTACAACCAATCCCACCGAAGCACAAAAGATCCTCACAGACTACTATGAACATCTCTATGCACACAGGCTAAAAAATCTAGAAGAAATGGAAAAATTCCTGGAAAACACAACCTCCCAGAATTGAACCAGAAAGAAAGAGAAATCCTCAATAGATTAATAATGAGTTACAAAATTGAATCAGTAATAAAAAGCCTACCAACCAAAAACAGCCCCAGACCAGATGGATTCACAGCCAAATTCTACCAGACATATAAAGAAGAGGTAGTACCAACTCTACTGAAACTATTCCAAAACATTGAGGAGGGATCCCTCTCTAACTCATTCTATGAAACCAACATCACCCCGATACCAAAATCTGGCAAAGATACAACAACAAAAGAGAAAACTACAGACCAATATCCCTAATGAACATAGATGTAAAAATCCTCAACAAAATACCAACTGAATCCAGCAGCACATCAAAAAGATAATCCACCACAATCAAGTGGGCTTTATTCCTGGGATGCAAGGATGGTTCAACATAGGCAAAAAGCAATAAATGTGATTCATCATATAAAGAGAATTTAAAACAAAAACCATATGATAATCTCAATAGATGCAGAAAAAACATTCAATAAAATCTAATATCCCTTCATGTTAAAAGCCCTCAACAAACTAGGCATCGAAGGAATCAACCTCAAAATAGTAAGAGCCATCTATGACAGACCCACAGCCAATATCATACTGAATAAGCAAAAGTCAAAAAGCATTCCCCCAAGACCTGGAACATGACAAGGATGTCCTCTCTTGCCACTCCTACTGAACCTAGTACTTGATGTCCTAGCCAGAGCAATCAGGCAAGAGAAAGAAATAAAAGGCACTCAAATAGGAAAAGAAGAAGGCAAATTATCTATCTTTGCTGATGATATGATTCTTTACCTAGAAAACCCTGAAAATTCTACCAAAATGTTCCTAGACCTGATAAACAAGCTTTGGTAAAGTTTCAGAATGCAAAATCAACGTACAAAACTCAGTAGCATTTCCATACACCAATAATGTTCAAGCTGAGTACTGAATCAAGAACACAATCCCATTTACAATAGCCACACATAAAAAAAAAAAAAAAACCTAAGAATACATCTAACCACAGAAGTGAAAGATCTCTACAAAAAGAATTACAAAACACTGCTGAAAGAAATCACAGATGACATAAACAAATGGAAAAATATTCCATGCTCATGGATTGGAAGAATCTATACAATTAAAATGGCCATCCTGCCCAAAGCAATCTATGGATTCAATGCAATTCCTACCAAATTACTGTCATTCTTCAAAGAATTAGAAAAAAAACTATCTTAAAATTTATATAGAACCAAAAAAGAGCCCAAATAGCCAAAGCAATCCTACCCAAAAAGGACAAAGCTAGAGACACCATATTACCTTACTTTATACTATAATGCTATAGTAACCAAAACAGTATGACACTGGTACAAAAATGGACACACAGACCAATGGAACAAAACAGAGAACCAGAAATAAAGCTACACACCTATAACGAACTGATCTTCAACAAAGTTGACAAAAATAAACAATACAGAAAGGATACTCTATTCAATAAATGGTGCTGGGAAAACTGGCTAATTGTATGAAGAATGCAACTCAACCCCTACACCTCCTCACCATACGCAAAAATTAATTCAAGTTGGATTAAAGATTTAAATGTAAGATCTCAAACTGTAAGAATCCTAGGAGAAAAATCTAGGAAATACTCTTCTGGACACTGGCCTAGGCAGAGAATTTATGACTCAAAAAGTTATGTCCTCAAAAGCAAATGCAACAAAAACAAAAATTGACAACTGGGACCTAATTAAAGAGCTTCAGCACAGAAAAAAAATAAAAAATAAAAAAACTACCGACAGAGTGAACTGACAACCTACAGAATGAGAGAACATATTTGCAAACTACGCATCCAACAAAGGGCTAATATCCATAAACTACAACGAACTTGAAAAATGTTCAACATCACTAATCATTAGAGAAATGCAAATCAAACCACAATGAGATACCACCTCACACCAGTCAGAATGGCCATTATAAAAAAATCAAAACATAACAGATGTTGGTGAGGCATTGGAGAAAAGGCAACACTGTTGGTGAGAATATAAGTTAGTTCAACCCCTGTGGAAAGCAGTTTGGAGATTTCTCAAAGAACTAAAACTAGAATTAGAACTACCAATTGATTCGGTAATCCCATTACTAGGTATATACTCAAAGGAAAATAAATAATGTTACCAAAAAGACACATGCGCTCACATGTTCATCGCAACACCAATCACAACAGCAGAGACGGAACCAACCTATGTTGATGGTGGATTGGATAAAGAAAATGTGGTACATATACACCATGGAATACTACACAGCCATAAAAGAAAAACAAAATGTTATTTGCAGCAATGTGGATGCAGCTGCAGGCTACTATCCTAAGCAAATTAAGACAGAAGCAGAGACCCAAATACTGCATGCTTTCATTTACAAGTGGACGCTAAACATTGACTACACACAGACATAAAGATGGGAATAATAAGCCAGGCACGGTGGCTCACACTTGTAATCCCAGCACTTTGAGAGGCTGAGGCAGGGGGATCACCTGAGGTCAGGCGTTCGAGACCAGCCTGGCCAACATGGCGAAATCTCATCTCTAACAAAAATACAAAAAAAATTAGACACTGGAGACTCCAAAAGAAGGCAAGGGCAGAGGGTGGGCAAAGGATGAAAAACTATCCTTTTGCGTACTATGTT
The DNA here is from genome assembly GCF_000951035.1 of Colobus angolensis palliatus. Lineage (NCBI taxonomy): Eukaryota > Metazoa > Chordata > Mammalia > Primates > Cercopithecidae > Colobus > Colobus angolensis. The sequence goes on from NW_012118043.1 coordinate 12,341,677, forward strand.
CAATAAATGTGATTCGTCACAGAAACAGAATTTAAAACAAAAACTATATGATAATCTCAATAGATGCAGAAAAAACATTCAATAAAATCTAATATCCCTTCATGTTAAAAGCCCTCAACAAACTAGGCATCGAAGGAACCGACCTCAAAATAGTAAGAGCCATCTATGACAAACTCACAGCCAATATCCTACTGAATAAACAATATCTATCTTTGCTGATGATATGATTCCTTACCTAGAAAATCTGAAAATCCTACCAAAATGTTCCTAGACCTGATAAACAAGCTTTGGTAAAGTTTCAGAATGCAAAATCAATGTACAAAAATCAGTAGCATTTCTATACACCAATAATGTTCAAGCTGAGTACAGAATCAAGAACACAATCCCATTTACAATAGCCACACATAAAAAAAAAAAAAAAAATCTAAGAATACATCTAACCACAGAGGTGAAAGATCTCTACAAAAAGAATTACAAAGATGTAATACATAGGGTGATAGGATACATAGAAGCCCAAGGTTCAGCATCACACAATATATCCATGTAACAAACCAGCACATGTACCCCTGAATCTAAAAAATAAAAACAGTACAAAGACTTCAAATAAAGAACCTAACGATGCACTTCAAGTACCAAAGCAACAACAAACAAAACCCAATTAGTAGAAGGAAAAAAAAACAAAGATCAGAGCAGAAATAAACAAAATAGAGACTAAAAAACAATACAAAGAATCAATGAAACAAAAAGTTGGTTTTTTAAAAAGATAAAATCGATAAACCATTAGCTAGACTAACCAAGAAAAAAGAGAAGACCTAAATAAATAAAATCAGAAAGAGAAAAGGCAACATGACAACTGATACCACAAAAATACAAAGGAACATTAGAGATTATTACAAACAACTATATGCTAACAAATTGGAACACCTAGAGGAAATAAATTCCTGGACGCACATAACCTACCAAGACTGAACCAGGAAGAAGTAGAAAACCTGAAAAGACCAATAATGAGTGACATGACTGACCCAGGAATAAAAAGTCTCCCAAGAGAAAAAAGCCCAGGACCTGATGGCATTACTGCTGAATTCTACCAACTTCATAAAGAAGAACATCAATTCTTCTCAAAGTATTCTAAAAAAATTGAAGAAATTGTGTACCTGATGTACACAGATGCAAAGATCCTCCACAAAATACTAGCCAACCAAATCCAACAACAAAACAAAAAGATAATACAGCATGATCAAGTGGGATTTATCCCAGGTATGCAAGAATGGTTCAACATACACAGATCAATAAAAGTGATACATCACATCAACAGAATGAAAGACAAAAACCATATCATCATCTCAACAAATGCAGGAAAAGCAATCGATAAAATTCAACATCTCTCCCTGATAAAAACTCTCAATCAAGCATAGAAAGAACATACTTCAACATAATAAAGGCCATATATGACAAACCCCCAGCTATCATTATACTGGATGGGGAAAAGCTGAAAGCCCCTCCTCTAAGAACTTGAACATAACAAGGATGCCCACTTCCACCACTCCCATTCAACACGTAACTGAAAGTCCTAGTCAGAGCAATCAGGCAAGAAAAACAAATACAGGCATCCAAATTGGAAAGGAGGAAGTCAAACTGTTGCTCTTTCTGTACAACATAATCTGACGTACAGAAAAACCTAAAGACTCCACCAAAAAAGTCTTAGAACTGATAAAGAAATTCAGTAAAGTTTCAGAATACAAAATCAACATACAAAAATCAGTATTGTTTCCATACACCAATAACAAACTGGCTGAAAGAGAAATCAAAACAGCAATCCCATTTACAAAAGCTACAAGAAAAAAATAATAATAACCTAGGATTAAATTTAACCAAGGACATAAAAGACCTCTACAAAGAAAACTATGAAACACTGATGAAAGAAATTGAAGAGGAAATTGAACAGAAGCAGAGACCCAAATACTGCAAAAAAATGAAAAGACATCCATGCCCATGGATCAGAAGAATTAATATATTCAAATGATTATATCCAAAGCTATCTACAGATTCAATGCAAACTCTATCAAATACCTATGACATGCTTCACAGTAATAGAAAAAATAATCCTAAAAGTCACACTGAACCATAAAAGGCTCTGAATAGCCAAAGGAATCCTGATCAAAAGGAACAAAACTTGAGGTATCACACTACCTGCCTGACTTCAAAATATACTATCAAGCTATAATAACCAAAACAGCATGGTATTGGTATAAAGGCAGACATATACACCAATGGAACAAAATAAACAACCTAGAAATAAATCCACATGCTTACAGCCAACTGATTTTCAACAAAGGTGTCAATAACATACAATGGGAAAAGGATGCCCTATTCAATAAATGGTGCTGGAAAAAATGGATATTCACATGCAGAAAAATGAAACTAGACTCCTATCTCTCACCATATTACAAAAAAAAATCAACTCAAAATGGACTAAAGACTTAAACGTAAGACCCAAAACAATAAAACTACTAGAAGAAAACAAAGGGACTGGGTACGGTGGCTGATGCCTGTGATCCCAACTACTCAGTAGGCTGAGGCAGGAGGATCACTTGAGGCCAGGAGTTCAAGACCAGCTTGAGCAACACAGTGAGATATCTCTAAAGAAAAAAAAAAAAAACACTGTTCTTAAATTAGCCAGATGACATGTCTATGGTCCCAGATACTTGGGACACTGAAGCAGGAGGATCACCTGAACCTAGGAGTTTGAGGCTACAGTGAGCTACAACTGTGCTGCTGTACTCCAGCCTGGGCAACAGAATGAGATGCCCGTCTCTAAAAAAAAAAAAAAAAAAAAAAAAAAAAAAAAAAAAAAAAAAAGAAAATATAGAGGAAATGCTTCAGGACATTGGTCAAGGCAAAGATTTTATGGCTTAGACTTCAAAAGCACAGGCAGCAAAAACAAAAACTGACAATTGGGACTTAGTTAAACTAAGAAGTTTTTGCACAGCAAAGGAAACAATCAACAGAGCCAAAGACAACTTGTAGAATGGGAGAAAATATTTGCAAACTATTCAGCAAGGGATTAAACATCCAGAATATACAAGAAAAACAACTCAATAGCAAAAAAACAAAAAACCCTATTAAAATGTGGGCAAAGGACTTGAATAGACATTTCTCAAAAGAAGACATACACATGGCCAAAAGGTATATGAAAAAATGCTTGACACCACTAAATCACCAGGGAAATGCAAGTGAAAACCACAATATCATCTCACCCCAGTTAGAATGATTATCAGAAAGACAAAAAATAACAAATGCTGGGGAGGATGTGGACAAAAGGGAATTCTTACATGCTGCTGGTGAGAATGTAAAACTAGTACAGCCATTATGGAAAACTAAATGGAGTTTTCTAAAAAACTAAAAATAGAACTACCATATTGTATATAGCATCCTTAACATAAGTAACTCCATTTTAGAAAGAGACTGCATCTCACATTTCAAAAGACATCATGCCCACAGGGACCTAATCAATAAAGACTGCACCCAATCACATAATAACATAAACAGGCAAAATATTTCACTATTAGTTCTCACCAGAAGACTCTGTGGCCACAAAAAGAGCAAGACTTTGCCAGCTCAAAACAGCTGTCTTGATAAGACCCTGTCTTGCTGTCATCTGTGATCAGCACCTGGCATCTGTCGCCAAAGGCTCTTCCTTGCAAGATGTTGACAACTGTCCAGATCAGGCCAGAATACTCTCTTTGTTCAGTTGCTCTCTTTGGACTAGTTCTTTAGCACCCCCTCTTTTTTTTTCTGTCCTTTTCTCCTGTTGTTACTTTGTTTGATGTGGAATGTTTACGCTGTAACATTTACATATATTAATTAAATACGCTATTATGTGTGGTTTGCAATATTGACTGACTTGTGGAGAGGCTTGAGCCTGTATGCCCATGGCTCTGACTATCAAGTGAACTGGTAGTACTAGTGGGAATTGCCTCCTTGGGAACTCCATGTAGCTTGTGGTTTTTATGACTGAAATAGCATCACTAAAAGTTTGCTCTTGTAGAAAGACACAAACATGTATGGACCTGGTTATGTCTGACTTTGTACCACTCATAACACATATGATCCAGAAAGCACACTATTGGGTAATCTATCCAAATGAAAGGAAATCAATATGTGAAAGGGATACTTGTACCCCCATGTTTATTGCAGCATTATTCACAATAACCAAGATATGGAAATGACTTAAGTGTTCAACAGCAGATTAATGGACAAAGAAAATGTTAGCTATATATCCATCATGGAGTAGTATTCAGTCACAAAACAGAATGAAGCCCTGTCATTTGCAGGAACATGGATAAACTGGAGGTCATTAAGTGAAATAACAGGCACAGAAAGACAAGTATCTCATGTTCTCATTCATGTGTGGGGTCTAAAAAATTCACCTCACAGAGGTAGAGAGTAGAACGATGGTTACCAGAGGCTGGGAAGGGGCTGGGGGTGAAGAATGTTTGGTTAATGGGTACAAACCATACAGTTAGGTAGAAGAGTAAGCTATAGTGTTAAATAGCACAGTAAGGTGACTAGTAAGTAACTAGTATGTGACTAGTTAAGTAACTAGCACAGTAGGGTGACTAGCACAGTAAGGTCCCTTAAACTTTAAAAATTTACTATGTATTTCAAAGTAGCTAGAAGAATTGAAATGTTCCCAACACAAAAAATGATAAATGCTTGAGCTGATGGGTATATTAAATTCACTTATTTGATCATTACGCATTATATGTAAGTATCAAGGTATCACGTGGACCCTATAAATATGTATAATTATTATGTATTAACCAAACAATTAATTTTTATAAAAGCAAACTTACCCACCATGCCCTCGATTTTGCATTCTTTCTAACAAAGCCTCCATCACCAAATCCCCTTTGTTCTGGCAACTGACAAAGAAAAAATATCAGTCATGAGAAAATTCATTTCTTCAGTTCTAACATTCTAACTTACAACTTAAGAATGTGAATGAAAGCATACATAACAAGGAAAAAATGCAGCACTTCTTAAGATGACTGTAGAAGCAGTCAAAGAACATCACTTCAGGAAAACTAAGAACAAACATATTTCAGATTAAAACAGAGTAACTTAAAAATATCTGAATTGCTGTTGATACTCTCTCCGTGTAATTATCAAATACCTCATTGTTCTTTGTCTAGTTCTTAATGTCGGGTGGGCGGGGGTGGAAGTGGGATCTCTCTAGCAGAGGGATAGTACACAAACCCCCTTACAAAATGAGAAAGAAATTGGGTTCACACACGTCAGAGGGAAAGCATAGCTTTTTTTAAATAAAGAGATAGTATAAAAAATGTGAAGTGCACTGAGATTAAACTCTTTAGTCTATTATGGGAAAGCCTACTCACCCCTGAAGACAGACTCATAGAGCTTCCTGCATGCAACATCCTCTCTTCACCGAAAGGCAGCCACAGGGCCCTCCTGCCTCTGCACTTCATCTGCTCCCAGTGCTTAACTTTCATAGTTCTTTCATAGGAGTTACACCACACTGGAAGTGAGTTTTTTACACACTATTTTTCCTTACTAGACTATTCACCCCTCCGGGGCAGAAACCCAATTTTATTCATCTCTGCAGCTCCAGAGCTCAATGTAGCATTTCAACATGGTACGTGGCAGATTCTTTTGGCTGACCTTAACTCCCCTCTGTCTTTTACCTACCCTCTCCCCCATGCAAACTAGTCATAGCTAGGGGACTACATGAAGAGTCTAGCAGAGAAAGAGGGAAAGGGAGATAGAAGACTGCCATATAAAGGGCAAGATACAGTCGGGTGCGGTGGCTCATGCCTGTAATCCTAGAACTTGGGAGGCTGAGGCGGGCGGATCACTTGAGGTCAGCAATTTGAGACCAGCCTGGCCAACATGGTAAAATCCCGACTCTACCAAAAAAAAAACAAAAAAAAATGGTGGTGTGCTCCTGTAGTTCCAGCTATCGGGAGGCTGAGGCAGGAGAACTGCTTGAAGCCAGGAGGTGGAGGTTGCAGTGATCCGAGATCATGCCATTGCACTACAGCCTGGGCGACAGAGAGAGATTCCATCTCAACTAAATAAATAAATAAATAAAATAAAGGGTAAGATACACCATGAAGAAAGGTGACAGTGAGAAAGGAAAGAAGACCCTTAAACTCAGAAGTGTTGATTAATATGTGCTGTATGCTTCTCGTCTTTTATAATAAATCTTCAAAATGTTCAATGTCAAACCACTTTTCATTCCAAAACACTTTTTCCTTAAACCTTTAGACAATAACCAAAGACTGTGGTGTAGACATTCTGCCCCCGGGCTAATCCTCATCTAAAAATTATACTGCTGTAAGTAGATTATTTTACTCAACACATAATTCAGTGTTGTACTAACAACTATATATATAGTGATGAACGATATGGCCCTTTTCAATGTATTAATAGTCTAGTATGGGACAGAAAAAAATGAGACAAAAAGGCTTTCCCAGTGTGATACAGTGAGAGGCATGCCCAGGGTGTTCCAGAGACACAGAGGAGAATGAGAAGACTGGAAAATAGAACCACTGCATCTTATTTGCATCTATTTCTAAAGATACTAACAAACTGAGTATTAAACTATTCATGCACAAACATGACAGGGAGGATTTTTTTTCTAGTTGATTTATCCTACATATTACACCAAAATTGCAAAAATAAAAACCTAAAGAAAAAGGTTCCCATGTTTTACTCCACTTTCAAATCACAATACAGTCAAATTACAATGCAACCAAGATTCCATGTTTTGGTCCACTCTAGGAGAACTGAGAGGCAGTACATGGTCCACACCGCACTAGATGGAGACCCAGGATACAGTCCTACTCTGCAACTAACTAGCTTTATATTCTTGGACTTGTTTTAACATCTGTAAAATGAGGGAAATGAACAATATTTTCTAAGGCTTCTTCCAGCTTTTTCATGGGTTCTAATAGCCAATTAAGTGTCCACTGTAAGTAGCAAGCTCCTGACAACCATACATGGACACTTATTAACATGTAGGAAAGTGCTATTCTTATTGACAGTGCTATTACAGTTATTCAAAATTATCGTTAGTAAAATTATACTTATTTAGGTCATGTTATTCTCAAACAATATATTTAGTAATATACACGAATATATTTTCTATATGACTATTATTTAATAATATATTTATAATAGAAGTTACAGAATGTTCAATAGCTGTCTTGTACACATTGCCTAAATCAATCTTCACAACACTCATAAAAGACAGATACTAGCCGGGCACGGTGGCTCAAGCCTGTAATCCCAGCACTTTGGGAGGCCGAGACGGGTGGATCATGAGGTCAGGAGATCGAGACCATCCTGGCTAACACAGTGAAACCCCATCTCTACTAAAAAATACAAAAAACTAGCTGGGTGAGGTGGCGGGTGCCTGTAGTCTCAGCTACTCCGGAGGCTGAGGCAGGAGAATGGCGTAAAAACCCGAGAGGCGGAGCTTGCAATGAGCCAAGATCCGGCCACTGCACTCCAGCCTGGGCAACAGAGCGAGACTCCGTCTCAAAAAAAAAGACAGATACTATTACTTTGAGAAAACTGAGGCTTAGAGAGTTAAATAACTTGACTATGATAAACTACAAATTATAGTCCTGGATTCAACCTAGACAGTATGACTATCGAGTCACAATCAACGTGCAACCTTTATGTATTTTACAGTATTCTATATCTTAAAATATATCAGCGTTATCTTTTAGCTTAATAGTGTCTTTGCAATAAAAAAAGAAATTAAACTGAAGTATGACATCACTACCATAGCCACTAGGTGGCAGCAGCACAATAATGAAATAGTCACATAACAAATATTGCTATTTTAGAAATCAAAATGGTCTCAGAGAGATTCCTGTTAAAAAAAAAAAACAAAAAAAAAAGGAGAGAAGTGGACCAGTAATATCCTCTGTGAGAAATAAAGTAAACTTACTAATGTGCAATGTGTTTCTGTAATTCCTTCATCATCTGCCTTAGTGCCAAACACCATCAATCCTCAGGATCAGGCAAATAGTAAGGGCTGATTTTATCTGGATGTTTGTCATCTGAGCTGCTCATGATTATATCACGGATTCTTTTCCTAACCAACCTGACCCTCATTCAACTCTATGCACTATGTCACTTTGATTTCTTCTTTGCATGTGCCATATAATTACATAAAATTAGATATTCTTTGTAAAATTTTAAATACAAATTAAAACAATGTTTGATAATCTGCTACTCCTCGCCACTAACATGCAAAGCTAATGTGATTAAATGGAAAATGTATACCTCTACCATTGGTACAATCTTATTCATTTCTACAGTTAGAACAAAACATCAACAAACAAAACTTATTAATTATAACTCTCCTTTGGAATGAAGGCTGTTTTAAATCAATGAAACCTGGAATTGGATAGTGAAAGGAAATATAAGCTTTTACATCAAGTTTCGGGAGCAAAAAAAACACACTTTAAATTTAAGGGAAAAAGAATACGAATAGAATGTCTTATAGGCAAATCTCTGAAATTCATTAACATCGACTTTATGAGCTAGAAAGCACTTCAGGCCTCTAATTTAACCTTATTATTTTACAGATCAGGAAAAATATCAGAGTATATGCCCAAGACCAAATTATTCACAAAATGGGACACAGGAAGAAAATAAAAACTCCAGACAGAATTATGAATAAATGTGTACATACTAAGAGAAGGGATATGCCTAACCTTCAAGTCTAAAGGAGAACAACAATGCTCTCTGTCCCTTTACCTGTCTTGGTGTTGTTTTAATTACAAAGCTCTATGGTTGTGTCAAATATACCATGGCCGATAAACTATGGCTGTTCCCATTGAACAATCAGTATTACTAAGCATTTTCCAGAAAGGGTCCTAATTAAACTGATACCAGTAAAAAGGTATTAGAGGAACTTTTCAAAATATTAACGTTTTTAAAAAATTGTCCAAACTATAGTTCAAAATCCAGAAGAACAAGAGAAAGTCTGAGAAATAGCAGTACATAAAAACAAACTTTTATATGAAAAAACGCCATAAGCAAAGCTAACAGACAAATGACAACAGTACCTGAAAGTTTTACCACAAAGGGTTAATTACCCAAATATATAAGGAGCTTATAAAAGATTAGGGAAAAAAATCTACAGAAACATGGGCAAGAGGTATAAAGAAGCAATGCACAGAAAAATACAAATGACAGTAAAAACATGAAAAGGTAATCAACCTTGCTCATAAGAGAAATATAAATTAAAACTACACTAAGTTACCCTTTCTTCAGTACCAAATTAACCAAAAATCAAATGTTTGATAATATACTCTGATGACAAGACTGTGGGACAACAGGCACTCATATACATTACAGGTAGGAATGCAAAATGAATACAACTGCTACAGAGGAGACTTTGGTAACACCTAACAACTGATGTAGGCATTTACCCTTTTATCCAACAACGCTACCTTTAAGAATCTATCCCATGGGCTCATTGGCAAAAATGCAAAACAATATATCCACAGGGATATTCACTGCAGGACTATTTGTAATAGCAGAAAATAACACAAGTGTCTATCGAGAGGGGACAAGTTAAATATTCATCCACCAATGGAGTACTATGAAACTGTAAAAAGGAATAACAATCTCTATATACTCCTACAGAGGGGATCTACAGGACATATATTACTAGGTGAAAAACCCAAGACGGAAAACAGTATACATAATAGCACATTTTACTGTTTGTCCATGTGTATTTGCTTTTAGGTATGTTTTTTTAACGGAAGGATAGACCCAAAACTAGTAAAAACAGTATCTGTAAGGAAGGAAAATAAGCAGAGTGGAAGAAACAGAGATGAAAGCTAAATTGTTTTATGAGTTCTTGTTTTATGGGTACTTGTTTTATGGGAATTATGCTAGGTTTTGCATATAATAAAACAAATCAAAATGGGGGAAAAAAGCAGTACTGAAAAATTGGAAACAAAATAAAATAAATCAACTACCAACTAGATATCAATTTGACAGGCTAACTATACAATAAATTACTTCATATGCCTTTAAAATACAATAATTTTACTATACACTTCCCTAGAGACACATAAAATAAGGATAAAAGAGAATTGCAAAGAAATCCTAAGCACTGTTCAGGAATCATATTGATAACAAAATAGGCTGTTAACTTGAAACCATTATATATAACATAGGATGAGGAAAAAAACTAATTCTATTAATGGCACTAGGTACCAAGATTCAGCAAAAAAGATACAAACATAAGTCAAACGTGAAAAAACTGAAAAATTAAGTTTAAATTTTGGAAATTTAAATGTTAAATGTTGGAAACAATGTGAACTCTGCATATTTGTGGTTTTTTTAATGTGTATTTCCTAACTCTGGCCACTATAAATCCTAGAACCAATGATTAACATAGTAGCAAGAACACTTCTCCTACCTAGATAGACTGTGGTCTCCAAATACTATCTCAGACTCAAAAGAACCAGGGTTCTTTGGAGACTAGAAATCTATAAATGAGCCAGGAAAATTATTTATCAGAAAGCAAAGAAATTAACAAAGCTATTGGTCATATCAAATGGAATAGGAGCCAACTTTAAGGAGCTTCCACTGGCCAAAGATGAAACAATTTGAGCATTAAAAACACAATTGCCATATGTTGAAACAGTTTAAATATATTATAAAGTCTATAAGTTCATGATGATAGGTTTACAAAAAGGCAAAAACCTTCATGGTTACCTTTGGAGGTTGCTAGGCCACCAACTCATTACTGTGGTCTGAAAATAGAGGGAAAGAATTAAGCATTTTTCTTGCCTTTCCTGTGCAAATTGTATTTCAGGGTAGTTAAACAGCTGGTAAGGGAAAGTTCTTCATAAAAGACTCTCAGCTAACAAATATTGAAGAAACAACAGAATTAGATAATCACCACGTTGCATCTCTAATGCAGTAACGGATACAGGCAATATAACCCCACAAAAGAACTTCACCATTAAGTGAAAGAATCTTGGGGAATTTCACTATGGGTGGATGGAGCTAACTACACCTAAACTCAAAATAATGTTTAATGTTAACATCATAAAAAAAAAAAAAACAACAACTCAGACACTGCTTCCCTGATAATTAATGAAATAGGCAGTATATTGCATTACCTATGAAATTTTCTGCCCAACCCCCCAACTACCCCACCAAAAAACAAAACAAAAACAAATATATGGGTGAAATCTGATCAGGCTTCTAAAGCAGTGCTGTTCAATAGAACTTTCTGCAATTATGAAAATATTTTATAACTGCACTGTTCAAAAAGTAGCCAGTAGGTAATCTGTCGTTACTGAGCACTTTAAACGTGGCTAATGCAAGTTAGGAACTGAATTTTTTTTTTTTTTTTTTTTTTGAGACAGAACCTCACTCCATTGCCCAGGTTGGAGTGCAGTGGTGTGATCTCAGCTCACTGCAACCTCCGCCTCCCGGGTTCAAGCCATTCTCCTGCCTCAGTTTCCTGAGTAGCTGAGATTACAGACGCTTGCCATCACGCCCGGCTAATTTTTGTATTTTTAGTAGAGACGGGGTTTCGCCATGTTGGTCAGGCTTGTCTCGAAACTCCTGACCTCGTGATCTGCCCGCCTTGGCTTCCCAAAGCGCTGGGATTACAGTCATAAGCCACCGCACCCAGCCTAGGAACTGAATTTTTAATTTTATTTCACTTTAATTACCCACAGCTGGCTGGTGGCTACAATACTGGACAGTGCAATTCTACGTCTAACTACTGGTTTAGAGCAGTGGTCCCCAGCCTTTTTGGCACTAGGGACCTGTTTCACGGAAGACAATTTTTCAACACGGACAGGGTGGAAATAAAAAATTCTGTAAATATCTTTTTGTTAACATTCATATGAAATGTTTTGGGGGAGGAATGGCCAAACCACTTTTTATTTATTTATTTTTTTATTTTTTTGAGACCAAGTCTCACACTGTAGCCTGGTCTGGAGAGCAATGGTGTGATCTCAGCTCACTGCAACCTCCGCCTCCCGGATTCACGTGATTCTCCTGCCTCAGCCTCCTGAGTAGCTGGGATTACAGGCGCACACCACCACACCCGGCTAATTTTTTTGCATTTTTAGTAGAGACGGTGTTTCACTACGTTGGCCAGACTGGTCTCGAACTCCTGACCTCGTGATTCGCCTGCCTCGGCCTCCCAAAGTGCTGGGATTACAGGCGTGAGCCACTGCGCCCGGCCAACCACTTCTTCAGTAATATGAATAATACACATGGCGAGGGTTAGGGGCATGGTTTCATGATGAAACTGTTCCACCTCAGATCATGAGTCATTAGTCAGATTCTCATAAGCATGCAACCTAGATCCCTTGCATGCGCAGTTCACATTAGGGTTCATGCTCCTAGGAGAATCTAACCTCACAGCTGATCTGACAGGAGGCAGAGCTCAGGTGGTAGGTAATGCTCACTCGCCTGTCACTCACCTCCTGCTCTGTAACCTGGTTCCTAACAGGCCACGGACTGGTACTGCTCTGCAGCCCCGGGTTAGGAGGTCCCTGGTTTAGAGGATATAAACGCAACAGAGATACCTGTTAAAGGATACTGTGCAATGCAATCTGCTAAATTTAGAACTGTAAGGAAAAATAGGGGCTAATCCCATAGCTATAGCTATGAGGGAACTGCTACAGATTAAAAGATGTCAAATGTGCATCACCCAAACACAACAAGCAGATCCCTGAGATCCCTGTGGGATTTTGGTTCAAACAAGCTAACTGCAAAAAAGACATTTAAGAGAGAGTTGAAGAAATCGTAATCTGACTGGACATTGACATTAGAGAATTTTTATTTGTGTATGTGTAATGACAGTAGTGTGGCTTTGCAAAACTGAAAAACCTACCTCCTGACGGGGGCGGGCAGGGGACTAAAATAACATAAAGATCGGAAATTCAGTTCCTGAAACCTTATGTCAATGTTGGCTTTAGCTGAATTCCAAGTCAAGCTGACATTTTTTGAAAGCAGGAAGCAATGACAGAGTGGACTACTGATGCTGTCACCATCTGCCAGCACAACGTAAATTAGAACAGAAAGGACTAAGCAAAGGTCTTCCATCTTTTAACGAGAGAAAATGGCATCAGTACAATCAACATATACAATTTTTACAAACAACTTTTAAAGTTGCATCGACATACATTTTAAAAGACAGTGTGTCTGTTTATAAATCTCTACCCCATTTTAGTTTCAGAGCCTTTTTTACTACCCTGATCACTGATCATGCCACAGTCAAAAGGCAAACTCAAAAATTAAGCTAAAAATGGTACTGCATTCCAAATAAGAAAATATATATACTTTGTTTTACTATTAAGCGATAGCTAACAGAAACCTAATCAACGATCCTTATGATTTTCTCTTATCTAAAAAATAAATGCAAGCACGTAAGGAACTGTATAAATACAGAGCATCTACCCTACAATACTGCTTTGTAAAAGAAAAAATTCTTTTAATAAGTTTAACCGGACAGAAGACTCAGGGAAAACTACTTTGTGCGTATCAGTGTACGGTGCTCAAACTGTGAAAGATGACTCGTCTCTGGCATCATACACATCTTTACTCTCCTCATGTCGTAAAGGACGGAAGAAAAACCACATTATAAGCCTAAATGGACTGTCTTCAAGTATCTCCATGATTAAAGTGTTCCTGAGAAACCGTCCTTATTTCTTTCTATCCCTGATTTGTGTGTATGGAGCAGTTAGTTCAGGGTTCTCCAATTTCAGTCCACGATTTCTGCCATATTTCCCTACCTGCTGTACTAAACATAACCGTTTACACCAACTCACTATTTTAAAAGCTGCCAACCTTAACATGCCACCCTAAATGAGCGGGTCCCCTTGTGCCGTGAATGAAGTAGTCCTAACAGCACCAGCTAGACAGCAGCCCTGGCAGGGAGGCCGCACTGGGGTCCCTCAGCTGAAAAGGAAGGTGGGTTCGCCGGGAAAGGTGAGTACTGGGCGCAGTCGCCCGCCCACCTGGCCACTCTCCGAAGCGCCCCCAGCCACCCGGCCTCCAAGGAAACGCTGACCACCTGGCGGGGCCGAACCGCGCGCCGGGCTGCGCCATGCCGGACTAGGCCGGTGCTCAGGGCATAGCGGGCCAGGCCGAGGGACAGGGCTCCGGGGCGGACCCGAGCCGGCGGGGACGCGCCTGGTGGTTCGCAGATGGTTGCGCGAAACGGCCGCAAGCCATGAGGCCGCGAAGCCAGAGTCACCAAGGCAGCCTGGGCCGCCTCCAGACGAGGACGCGCTCGCCCCTCGCCCTTCCGACTTGGCACAGGCGGTTACAGGGCTGCCGCAAGCGCACCCCTCAGCCTTCCCGCCGTTACCTCGGGCGGGCACTGCGCACGCGCACCACCACTAAGCTTACGTCCAGCCTCAGTCGTCGGCGCGTTCGTTCCGCCCACTGCCCCCACACTTTTAATAACTGAATCAATGTCTTCTCCAGACTTCCCCTGCACGCGAGCAAATGGACTCACCCACATCCGGGAATCCGAGAAAGTGCGTGCAGACACGTGATGCGGGGCGTAGCAGGAGGAAGCGTCTGCCGCAGTGGGCCGGATACCGGTAAGGGTTTGCAGCGCCCCCGGCCTAGGTTTTGGAGGCGCGGGAATGCGTTCGTGGCTCAGTGTCGGACTTCCCCCTATTTCCATCGGCCGAGGCTGTCACTTTACGCTCATAACCGTTTTCTTTACTGCACGCTGTGTCGGGAGGAAAGGGACTTGCGTGGCACCCCAGACCTCCCCGTCTCCGCTTCCATGTTTGATACATCCTGCCTCAGGCCGGAAGCCGCGGCTGAGGGGCGGCTTCTCGTACGGTGTGGTGGCCTGCGAGGCTCATTTCTAGCAAGGAACAAGGTTTTCCCGCTTTGACCTTACAAATACATGTTTACAAAGCTATAATGTATAGAAATGGATAAGACATGTCCCTGTCCCGGGAAACACAGGCACGTGTCTGGAAAGACATACATCTGGGCTGTTTGACAGGCTCCCTAGTTGGTGCCATGCTCTGTGCTTAGGGAACTATGAGATCCCTGGTGGGTACCGGGACCGCGCTCAGCCTGAGGTTTGGAGGCGGCCTCCTACAGGAAGCGACTTGAGACCTAAGAGTTTCAGACTGACTATAGGTTCACTGGAATAAAAAGGAAGAAACAAACAGCATTGCAGGCATCGGGACTGTCACGTGTGTAAGAAAAGTTTGTTCAGGAAACAGTGGTCGTATTATGTGACAGTACTTGGGACGGTGGCTGTGCCCTGGGCATTGATTATCTTGTTGCTTTCCATCCTTCCAGCCCCTTAAGAGTGAAGGCACCTTCACGCCTAACCCCGGAAATGGGATGTTGACCTCCAAGAGCTGACGCCTGCGTTGATCTTGAAAGGAAGAGTGGCATTAGTGATGTGGAAAAGGGGGTTTTAACTGTCAAGGCTGGAAAATGTGACAGGGTTGGAGGTGTTTGGAGAAGGGACAGGTGAAAAAGATTGAGGCCAAATTGTGGAAAGATCTACTAAGGAATCCTGAGTACAAAATGTACACTTAACAGTTGGAGACAATAATACCTGAGCAATTGATCACAAAGCTGACCTAGCTTGTTTAGTAGATTAAGTTAGGACAAGAAGCAAGAGTTCAAGGATAGAAGGCCTACTGAAGCTCGAGTGATTTGAGAAAACCTTACTAAAAGGTGGAAAATCTATGTGGGCCTGGGAAAGTCAGGTTTGGATCAGCTGAGGAAAGTGAAAAGGGTATCCCAGGAGACACAGCAGCAAGGACAAAGGAGTAGCAGCAGGAAAGTGGGGAGCTCTTATAAGACAGGGACTTCAAAAGTACAACCAAAACTTCGTCTTGCTTTGAGTTATCCACTGGGTAGTAGCGGGTTAATTATTGAGTACTGGATTAATTAAGCCCTCACCTGGCTCACCGGTGACAGAAGTAACAGGGCGCGATTTGCTTAAGTTTTGCCCAGATCTTTTAAACCCTTTCCTGCACACCAATCTGTGTATAATTTTTGCCAAGGTGTTGGGGATATCTTGCAGTGATCCTATGGGGGACATCTGTGAGCTTTTTTTTTTTTTGAGACCAAGTCTTGCTTGCTCTGTCGCCCAGGCTGGAGTGCAGTGGCGCTATCTGGGCTCACTGCAAGCTCTGCCTCCCAGGTTCACGCCATTCTCCTGCCTCAGCCTCCCGAGTAGCTGGGACTACAGGTGCCTGCCACCACGCCTGGCTAATTTTTTGTGTTTTTAGTAGAGACGAGGTTTCACCGTGTTAACCAGGATGGTCTCGATCTCCTGACCTTGTGATCCGCCCACCTCGGCCTCCCAAAGTGCTGGGATTACAGGCGTGAGCCACTGAGCCTGGCCATGTGAGCCATTTTTACAAAAACTTCCACCTGCCTTGGCCCAAACCTCAGCATTCTTAGGCACAGGAGCTCATGAACATACTAACACTAAACTGGACTATGGGAAGGGACCAACTACAGACCTGACACAAATCCTCAAGGCAAGACGATGTCTGAAGTTGAGCTTGTAAAGGAAAAGGCTTCCTTCCTTAAAATGGCACCCAGGCTGAGCTCTGAAAAAAGCACCTCAAGATGGTGGGTTCTACCCCGCCCCCGCCAAAATTGCTTATTGTGTGAGTCTCCATAGTCTCGGAAACTGAGAATAATTGAGAGTACCTTTGATGCCAGTGGCTTCTGGGCTTTTTGTATTGTCACTTTGTAGCAGGGAGCACCCATAGGATGACGCCTATGATGAATCAGGGCCTAACCTTGGAAACAGGGAATCCAAAAGTATCCTCCAAGCTAGCCAGCCTTTTGAATTAGAAAGCATACCACAGATAGGATGAAATTAAGCAAAGTTGTCTGCTTCTGAATTAAATAATTCATTAATTAAGGACCAATTTATTCTTTGTCATCTATAAGTAATTATTAAGACCGAACTTTCTTTTTAAGTTTAAGATAATGTATTATTGCTTTACAATAAATGATAGCTCTTTTCAATCTGTTCAAGTATGTTTGAGTCTGTCTAGTAGAACAAGATGTATGTGATTCAAATATAGATAAGTAAATATCATTTAATATATATTGAGCATAATTTTAGAGGGGAAAACATATTCACATACTACAAATTAGAATCCAGTGGAAAATTTTAAGTCTGGATATTGCATAACAGTTTGCTAAGCATAAAACAAAACATAAATTAAGATAATTGAAAAGAAATATGTTGGTATCTGTGAACTCTGGTACAAAGCAGAGTTTCAGTAGTAATATATTTAAATTTAAAATACAAGTAAATGATCCCAGATCCTACACTAAGTGTGGCCCATGACTTACCATTTTAAGAAAATTGCTGGTAGGGTGTGAATTGGTCATTTGTTGGGGTTTTTATAGCAGCTTCAGAGAAAAATGGGGAATCAACCATGGTCAAGGAGCTAAATAAGTATCCTGGCCATTTGGGCCAGAAATTAAAGGGAGTGCAGCATTAAGAATTAGAGGAAGGAACCTCCAAGGAAGGAGCTATCCCAAAGGGAAGCAGAAACTGGAGAAAACAGCAGTATGAGGTTCTACCACTAGTGTTCACCTAGAAGTGCTTTGTTCAGATCGCAGCCTTGGTACTATTTTAGGGAAGGAAGCCGTTTCCTTTACAGTATGTTCATGTGACTCCTGTGCCTAAGAATGCTGAGGTTTGAGCCAGGGGCTAGAAAGGAAACTTAGCAGGCCATTATGAATCAGGGACTCATCAAAGGCATCACAAACAGGAAAAGGTGAATGTTCAAGTTAGAAGAGAAGAGCTACATTGAGATGCAACATATTAATATTTGAGGGCCTCATTTAAGAACGTGTTTCTCTCCTGTCACACTCTATGACACTGGTCTGTCAACTGGCTATGCCTGTCTAGTATACACTATAAAATATGTATCAGCTGGGGTTGTAGAGAGGAACTATGATCAAAGTAGTCACCCAGCCTATATGAGAAAATGAACCTTTTGCCAAAAGGTAGCCCCAGACTAAAAAGCCTGCAGAATCCTTATAGTGGATTATACCATCACTTCAGTCATTGTGTTTAAGAAATAACCTCTTTGGCTTACAGATTTGATAAGATCAAAGCTGCAGGAAAATGGACAGTGAGGTTCAGAGAGATGGAAGGATCTTGGATTTGATTGATGATGCTTGGCGAGAAGACAAGCTGCCTTACGAAGATGTCGCAATACCACTGGTAGGTTATGATTTGAGCTGAGGATGGGTTAAAGGTATTGATCTGGCAGTAACTAGTGGAGGAGGGATATCAATGGAAGATAAACTAGTGTGGCAAAGAAATCAAAGCTGTGGAATTCTCTAACTCTAGAAGCCTCTGGAGAGCATTTATTTGAAGAAAAATGTGGTTCAGGGAGCTAACATGGCCAGGTCAGTTAGGAGTCATGCCAGGACTGGAGCCCAGATTTTCTGAGCCATTTTCTGTCCGCCACATGAAATCCAGAAAAACCAAATCATGAGAATTTAATGCACAAGATGGGGAGGAACGAGAAGCAGCAGCATATGAGCTCTGTTTCTTACTTCCCTGCCTGTGGCTCATCAGTCTTTTGGCATTTTTAGAAACTCACATTCTTGGAGCATATACCTATCTTGGGTTCTCTGGAAAATATTCAGAATATACCTGGGTATTCTTTTGCGTTTAGACCAGCAGCCTTCTGGAATACTCTTTTCTTCCCTATCTTTGGAAAACTCTGCTGCAGGGAGTTTGTTAAACCTCATGTAATAAGTGATCCAAAAGGTTTGCTTATATAAATGTTTATTTACAATCCTATTTATGTCATAGAGGCCTAAAAAAGGGAAAATGGGACTGTTTTTCTTTAGAGCATGCCAGCTGCCCCTGAGAAGAGTAGTTAGTATTAAATAAAATATAACTTATAGTTAGAATATCGGCCGCTGCTGTTTACAAAGAAATAAAATAGTTCATCTGTATTTTCATTTACGATTAAGAGATAGTAATATGTTCAGTGAGTAATATACATATCAAATAACAAGTCATAGCTTAGTTCAAGCTTAGGAAAATAGTCAAAAGAGAGAGCATAATAAGAATTATAGATGTCATTTATTGAATACCAGTTTTATGCCATGGACTGAGGTTGGAAATATACATTATCTCTAATTCTTAAACAACCCTGTGAGGGAGGTGCTCTTAGTCCCATTTTGTAGGAAAAGAATAGGATCAGAAAGGGGAACTTGCCCAAAGTCTGATAGCAGATAAGTAGGGCTTCATATAACGTATACTTAGGTCTGTGAAGTTCCAGATCCTGTCTTGTGAACTTTTGTTCATTCATTCCACAAGCATTTTTTGAAGCCTACTGTGTGCCATAAGACTATGTGAACACAAGATACAGTTCCTGCTCCTTGAGGGGTCTAGAAAGGCAACACTTACAGATAAGTAATTGTGATAATATTCTAGATGGGGGCATAAACACCCACATCATATAGGAAGTGACTGATGGCCTGGTGGGCATCAGAAAGGCTTCTGAGAGAATGTGATGTTTAAGCTGGGTCATAAAGAAGGACCAGAAGTTTAGTGGAGATAGACAAGGATAGACAAGGGTACTGCTGCAGAGGGGACAGATGTGTAAAGGCCCAGAGGTTTGAAAGGTTTTGGGGGCTGGGCGCGGTGGCTCAAGCCTGTAATCCCAGCACTTTGGGAGGCCGAGACGGGTGGATCACGACGTCAGGAGTTCGAGACCATCCTGGCTAACACGGTGAAACCCCGTCTCTACTAAAAATACAAAAAACTAGCCGGGCGAGGTGGCGGGCGCCTGTAGTCCCAGCTACTCAGGAGGCTGAGGCAGGAGAATGGCGTAAACCCTGGAGGCGGAGCTTGCAGTGAGCTGAGATCCGGCCACTGCACTCCAGCCTGGACGACAGAGCGAGACTCCGTCTCAAAAAAAAAAAAAAGAAAGGTTTTGGGACATGGTGAGTCATTCAATGTGGATGAAGAATACGTTTGTCATGTAAGTAGACTGAAAAGTTGGGCTTGGATCAGGCTGAGAGTGGTATTTGATAACACACTTAGATCTCAACCTGAGGAGATCCAGGAATGAATGATCTTAAAAGCAAGACTGCTATGCTCAGATTTGCCTTTTGGAAAATTGGTTTAGCAGCATTGTTAGAGATGGTGTGACATGGAGAAAGGGACAAGGGAGACGAATTGGCAGGCTATTGTGGTGGTCTAGGCAAGGGAGGAGGGCCTGAACAAAGTCAAGAAAATAAAGGAGATGTCCACTTCTGGAGAATGTTATAGCTCAGATTGGAGAACATTTGTGTGGCAGGGGATGAAGGAGAGGGAAGTTTCCCCGCTGACTTCTAGGCGAAGTCATACTGCTAATCCATACCTTTCGCTTGTCCTGTCATTCTAAGGCAGCGTGCATGCCAGTTAGGATTTGCTGCATAACAAATCACCCCAAAGCTTAGTGACTTAAAAGAGCAACTGTTTATTTCATGATTTCGTAGCTCAGCTGGGAGGGACTTCTAGTCTGTGCTAGCTCAGCTGATCCCTGCCACGCTTGCTTGTGTTGTGCAGTCAGCCAACAGACTGTCTGGAGGCTGGGTAATCTAGGACTGTCTCACATGTCTGGCAGTTAACAAGCTGTCCGCTGGGTGATGGGGTGACTATGCCATGGTCTCTGGTATCCAGTGGGCTAGCCCACACTTCTCAGTCTCAGGGTTCCAAGAGCAACCTGAGAGGAAACCACAGAGCTTCGTGGAGCTTAGGCCAAGAACTAGCCCACTGGCATGACAGCTTCATTCTGTTGGCCAAAATAACTCCCAGGGCCAATCCAAATCCAAGATTGGGGAAATCAATTTCACCTTTTGATAAGAGTAGCTGCAAAGAACTAAGGGCATTTTACAGTACACCATAATGGATGGCTGGGTTTATGACACTTTTATTTTTGTTTTCCAGGCATATATGCGATTTGATGTGTTGGCATGTACTGAACGGGACGATAGATACCAAATGAAAGACACATTATTTTAGAAAGCGTACCACAGATAGGATGAAATTAAGCAAAGTTGTCTGCTTCTGAATTAAATAATTCATTAATTAAGGACCTGTTTATCTATAAGTCATCTATAAGTAATTATTAGGCCTGATTGCTTTACAATAAATGATAGCTCTTTTCAATCTGTTCGTTTGAATCTGTCTTGTAGAACAAGATGTATGTGATTCAAATATAGATAAGTAAATATCATTTAATATATATTGAGCATAATTTTAGAGGGGAAAACATATTCACATACTACAAATTAGAATCCAGTGGAAAATTTTAAGTCTGGATATTGCATAACAGTTTGCTAAGCATAAAACAAAACATAAATTAAGATAATTGAAAAGAAATATATTGGTATCTGTGAACTCTGGTACAAAGCAGAGTTTCAGTAGTAATACATTTAAATTTAAAATACAAGTAAATGATCCCAGATCCTACACTAAGTGTGGCCCATGACTTACCATTTTAAGAAAATTGCTGGTAGGGTGTGAATTGGGTATTTGTTGGGGTTTTTGTTGCCCTGCTCCACCACTAGGGGGAGGTCTCATCTACTAGTTACATTTTCAGTGTTTCCTGCCCTACCTCCATTTTTGTTATAATATAGACATGTTGGGCCAGGCGCAGCAGCTTGCGCCTGTAATCCCAGCACTTTGGGAGGCCAAGGCGGGTGGATCACCTGAAGTTGAGAGTTCGAGAGCAGCCTGACCAACATGGAGAAACCCCATCTCTACTAAAAAAAAAAAAAAAAAAAATACAAAATTAACTGGGAGTGGTGGTGCGTGCCTGTAATCCCAGCTACTTAGGAGGCTGAGGCAGGAGAATCACTTGAACCCGAGAGGCAGAAGTTGTGGTAAGCCAAGATCACGCCATGGCACTCCAGCCTGGGGAACAAAAGCGAAACTCCATCTCAAAAAAAAAAAAGACATGTTGGGTCCAAGGTAATTTTTTGGATACATTTCTTGTGTCTAAGGAATATGCCAGCAAACTAGTATTCTTTTAAAGCACGCTCCCCCAAAAGAAGATTTAGGATTGGCTCATCTCAGTGTTCCTAGCCGCTAATAATAATAGCAAATATTCCTTGAGCACCAGATACCCCACACAGTGCTCAGCACTTGATCTAACCTCACCTAATCTTTACAGTAGTCTTGTGAGGTGATGGCTCTTTTTTTCTCCCATTTGCCAAGGAGGAAACAAAGGCCCCAAGGGTTTGCATACCTTGCCCAAGTAACCCAGCAAATGGGAGAGTTGTGGTCTTGGATCCTAGTTGGCTTCCAAAAGCCTCTGCCCTTAACCCTTCTGCCACAGTGCCTCCTTCACAAGTGTCAGAGTCAAAATGCCCATCATTCCCTATTGAAGAAGGCCCAGGCCATGTTTGAGTGATACTTCTGATCGTTTCCTCTCCTGTATGATTTTAGCTTTTTTAGAATACACGTATCAGTTATGTTGCCTGTTCCTAGGAACTCACAAGCCTTAATTCTAAGTGTTCTTGAGTTCCAAGAAGATGCAGAATATATTACTGTTCTGAATTTCTATTGTACCTTTTCAGAATGAGCTTCCTGAACCTGAACAAGACAATGGTGGCACCACAGAATCTGTCAAAGAACAAGAAATGAAGTGGACAGACTTAGCCTTACAGTACCTCCATGAGAATGTTCCCCCCATTGGAAACTGACACTTGGCTCCTTTCTTGTGGATGGATTTTCTAAGAGCACACAGATAAAGCATGTTTTGTTTCAGTCTCCTAAATCAAATCTTTGAGTAATAATGGTAGCAAAGTACGATGTGAAAATGTTCACCAGAATGAGAAACTAAGATTTCTCAGTAATGGTGAATATTTGGCTCTTTAAACCTAAAACTCTTCATTGAGTAGCTTGTATTTGAACAAGACTGGTTAAACATTTGCCTTTACCTCTGATTTTGCTTTACTGTCAAAGTTTAACACCTTCTAACTACTTATGTGTGTCCTGTAACACAGGGGATTGAACGTATGAGAGGGAAAGGCAAAGGAAAAAGGAAGCCAGACACTGGGAGAGTTACTAACTTCTCATACTTCCCCACATTGAGAAGCATTCGGAGTGTATTTAGCCTGTAGATGTTGTGATATGCAAATATCCCATTCCCTGGTTACTGGCATTCCTATTTCTTCATGGTATTTTCAAACTTTGGATAAATTTACAGATTAGAAAGATATCTGACAGTTACCTCTGTTCTCCCTACAACTTCCTTTTGTGCTGCTGGAAAGGATCTTTGGCTAGGTGGACCACTAGTTTTATTCAGTAGTGGCATTTCTTATTTTCTCAAAGCCCTTTCAATTATAACCACCCCACTATGGAATCAGTATTTAGTTACACATTTGTATAAGAACCTGTATTTTGAAAAACACATTTGTGTATATTTCCTGGAATTATTTGCCTGTAAAACAGTGTCTTTCATGTGCTCTCCCCAGATTGTAAACGCTGTAGGAAGCAGCCCTGGCTGCCTCTATCTGTATCCCTTGTTGAAACTCTGAAAATACTGAATAACTAAAATCTCTTCTCATCCTTTTTATGCTGGGTCTTTTTGTTTACTTAGCTTTTAGGAGGAAGAGGTACGTGAAAAAACAAATTAGCTTATTTTAGGTTTTCAATCACAAACATGATTTTAGCAGCTATCCTATAATCCAAACACATTCAGGCTGATTTCTTCTCTTTGCATCAGTAGTTCTACCTCGAAATCATTGATCTTCAGAATAAAGACCCCAGTTCCTTCAATAAGCAAAGAAAGACAACCTAATAGAAAAGAGAATTACAATATTTCAAAAAAATTATACAAGAGAAAAAGCTTTTCAAAAAATTAAAGTGCCTAGAATGCCAGAGTTCTTTCACATTCTTATTAAATGAGGATTTTACAGCTTATTTGTGGTATGTAATCTCTGAGACACTAACATCTAAGAACTTGACAAATGTTCATGTGAATCCTGCCTAGCCTTTCCCTGGAATATTAGTAGACCAGTAAAATATGAAAGCTATTCTTGATTTCTGCTGAACCAGAATATGATATCTGGAATACAGCTGTTGGTTTGTGTCTATGACACTCATCTGAGAACTGCCCCCACCCCCAGGAATATGCTCTGGGCAAGTTCATAAACTCATTGTGTCAGGAATTAGGTGACCTAATCTGGGCTAGTCAGATTTTTGTCAACCAGGGCTTCGAAATCTTTATCTAGGACTGGCTTGAGGATGGTGGGCACAAGAAATGCTAAGTTGCTGTTACAGGGTAGCTTTCTTCAATTGTCTCTACCAAAACACCCAAAAAGGGAAGTATCTGGAGAGGGAGGCCGAGAGGCTGTGTGGCCTATTGGTTCCTGCCAGCTTTCCAGTTTACAGCCTGCATATTGCTTTTCTCTGTGGGAGGCACCATGCCTGGCACTGGGAATACAGCAGTGAATTAAGTATGACCTCTCCCTTCATGGAGCCTTTAGTTGGGGAGACAGGCATTAAACCATTAGCCATACGAATACATAATTTCAATTTGGGGCATATGCTAGGAAGGGAAAATAAAAGATGTGACTTAGGTTGGGTTCCCAGAAACCAAGCCTGAGGCAGAGATTTCTTGTGCAAGTGATTTATTGAGGTGCTTTCAGAAGAATCCTGTGAGGTAAACAGGATAGGGCAGGGAAAGAAGCTGAGCCAAGATGTGGTTTGAACTGAAGTGTAGCTTCTGTCTGATCCGATGGGATTTCTGGACCATGATGAAGCCAAGAGTTTTCTCACCTTGAGGCAAGGGGTTAGGCCCTTGTACTGAGTATGAATTGGTCAGTCGTTGGCTTGGCCCCTCCCAAAATCCCCCAGTGACAGTGTAACCTCCCAGGCATTGCCAGGCGACACGCCTCTCCAGAGTATACTACAGCTGTGAGCCTTCGCCAGCCAATACACAGTAGCTGGGGGAATGGGTACCGACAGTGCTACTGCAGTATAGGAGAATGTGACTGGAGGAGATCTGATTTATATTGAATAATCCAGGGGAGACCTTGTGATTAGCAGCTTTTATAGCACATAATTTGAAATACTAATTTTGTCTCTGAATTTTTTTCCACTCTCCAAGGAAGTAACCAGGTCCTGTGTGCTTCCCATTGCACAGCAGGAAGCAGACATGCTTAACAGTAACCCTAGTGCTTGTTTGGGAAGCAGGGGAGGGTGGGAGAGAAGAGGGTCTGCAGACAGGAGCCTCTAAGGAGTAGTGGAAAGCTGTGTGCCACTCGATACCACAGAGAGATGGTGAACTTCAGAGTTTCATGGTTTGTTGGGTGCTCCAGAGGAAACCTGCACCTCAACACTGAGTCTTCCAGTCGAGGCAAAAACCTCCAAGCTCGGAGCCCCCTCCTACAAGGGCCCCCTCAGACTTGGCAGTGAAGATAATAGCAACGACCCAGATAGACTGAAGAGTAGAGGTCTTTACCCATTTTTCCAGGTCATTCATGAGTGTCCTAAATGCTTGCAAGACCCTAAAGGGGAAGGGACACCCCAGTGACCGCAGAATTGATTTCTGTTTGCAGTGCAGCAGAGTGAGGCCAAATGGACTTAATTTGCTTTGAAGAAAAGAAATGTGCTATCTCTTGCACCCTCCTTGAGCTTGTGAGCCAACATCTGAAGGATGAGTAGTAGTAATAAGGGAAAGAATTGGGAGATGAGGATAGCTTACAGAGAGAGCTAATTGCATAAAGCCAGGAGGTAGAACTGGCATTGTAAGCAAGGTGGGTAGGCAGATGTCTGGTTAAAAAAAGTTTTTCTAAGTCATTGAAAGGTTCTAACTAGAGAGAGTGGCCTGATCAGATTGGATTTAAGTGTGTGTGTGTGTGTCTCCCTTTGGAGGTAAGAATAGAAGTAGAAAGACAAATTAGAAGAGCTTTGCATTGGCTCAAGTGAGAGATGATGGTAGTTTGGATTGGCAAGACAGGTAGAAGTAGAAGGACTTGAAATATTTGTTCGAGGTGGAATTGTGGTGGCGTTGTCCAGACTTGAACAGTGTGAGCACTGCCCTCATGACCCAGGGGTTAGATCTCTGAGCTAGACACAGGACTAAAGGTACAGGCCCTATTCTCTGGAAACAGGATCTGAGTCCAGGGGTTGCCCATCCTTTGAAGCCCAACTTAGACTCACATTGTAGTAGTATCGTAACAATGACATGATGGTTAATCAAGCACTTCTATGCACTTTAAACACATGAGTTCCAGCCCTGACATTCACCTTTTAGGTGGATGGCATTGTCCTCGTTGATCAGGAGATGGTGACTTAAATGACTTGTTCCAAGTTAACGTTAGAAGACTTATTCCAGGCTGGACGTGGTGGCTCACGCCTGTAATCCCAACACTTTGGGAGGCCGAGGCGGGCAGATCACCTGAGGTCAGGAGTTTGAGACCAGCCTTGACAACATGATGGAACCCCGTCTCTACTAAAAATATATTAAAAACAAAAACAAACAAAAAACTAGCTGGGCGTGGTGGTGGGCACCTGTAATCCCAGCTGCTTGGGACACTGAGGCAGGAGATTTGCTTGAACCCAGGAAACAGGTTGCAGTGAGCTGACATAGTGCTACTGCACTCCAGCCTGGGCGACAGAGTGAGACTCTGTCTGAAAAAAAAAAAAATAAAAGACTTATTCCAAGTCATTCAAATAATAAATGGATTCCAACCTAGGACATCTGATCCCAAAACCCATGTCCTCTCCCTGGACCTGTTACGTTTCCTGTAAAACTTTCTGCGGCATGGGAAGAAAATCCTACCAGAATACTTAGAACTTTAAAGTATGTACCTTGTTTCTAAAATTGAGACAAAGAGCTAGAAACATTTGTTTTTGTTTTTGTT